>NW_011494889.1:8077087-8090625 GCF_000754665.1 Bison bison bison | reverse complement strand
GATGCTTGGGGCTAGTGCACTGGGACGACCCAGAGGGATGGTATGGGGAAGGAGGAGGGAGGAGGGTTCAGGATGGGGAGCACATGTATACCTGTGATGGATTCATTTTGATATTTGCAAAACTAATACAATTATGTAAAGTTTAAAAATAAAATAAAATTTAAAAAAAAAAGAAAAAAAAAAGAAGATTTAAAGATTAAAAATTAAGCCAATGTAGTTGGGGAATTGGTTCTTTCAATATACATCCTACCTTCCATGGTGCCTTAGGAAAAGGCATACATAAAGCATCAGTGAGAATAAGATCCAGCTGCATGTGAAGAAACTCTCAATAATCAGACCTTAGGCAAGATAAACATGATTTCTGTCTTATAGAAACAAAGTTGAGAAGTAAGCAGTCATGGGGTGATATGCTTACTTTATCAAATCATTAAATTCAGAAGCTTCTCCAGCTCACCTCTACACCCTCCCTGTAGTGTGGCTCTCATTTTCATGGCCCGTTATATCAACCTGAGCGCCAACAATCACATCCACTTTCCAAACAATAGAAAGGGACAAAGAAGAAAGGGGTCAAAAGAGAGAATGGCTATTTTTTTATAAGGGGCTTCTTATAAACTACCACAAAGCACTTTTACTTATATTTTATTGTCCCAAACTTTCACATAGATGGATTTAGCTGCAAACGATGCTGGAAAATGTAGTTTTCATTTTGAGCTGCCAGGTACCTAGTAAAAGTTGAGAGTTTTATTGCTAAAGAAAAAAGGAAGAACAGCTGTTGGGATAGACCTCCAAAAATCTTTACTACCTTTAATAAGTACAAGCTTCTTACTGTGAAGGAAGAATTGACTTGCACAAAATGCAATTCTAGATATACATCTGTGTACATATGCATAATTTTTCAATATATTTTAAGAATATGAGGTCCATACAGTTTATCATTTCCACCCTAATCTCAGCGCATCAGAATTCCTCTGAAGTCAGCGAGTTAACTATTCTCCAACACTTTGGACAGAAACGTAACTGCATCAGACAACAATGGAAGAATGAGGATTCTTTACATTTGTGTATAAAGATGCACAGGAATGAGTAATTACATGCACATAAAAGTAACAAGCTCTGCAATTGTTTCAGTTGTTGCAATACCAGCAGTGCTATTGTTGTGATACTGATTTATGGGTAGAAACTCTCTTTTCTGAGTCTGTTTATGTCTGTACATGTGTTTGAGGGAACAACAAGAACTTGCTGGCCTCCGTTTCTAGATTGCCACTACTATATTAAATCGTGGAGAAAGTCTGGCAGAACAAATACATATAAAATAGATAACTCTTTAAATTAGATATGCAGTGGACACCTTTTATCATCACATTTCCTTTCTGGGTATTCTATTTTACAGGCAAATGACACATACACCAGATTTCCCCCGGATTTCCTGTGACATTGGTGACACTCTTCCCCCATGTAACACTGTGTATTTGTGGGGTTTTTAAAAATTTTTTTTTTTATGTGGACCATTTTTAAGTTTTTACTGAATTTGTTACAATACTGCTTCTGTTATGTGTTTTGGTTTTTTGGTTGCATGGCATGTGGGATCTTAGCATCCTGACCAGGAATCAAACCTGCACCCCCTGCATCGAAAGGTGAAGTCTTAACTATGCAGGACCACCAGGGAAGTCCCTGTATATTTGGTTTTCAAATCGTATCCACTTCTTCCTCATTCCCCATGCACCCATGTATATCTCCAAACTGTATTTTCCCCCTACTACCTCCTGATGAAACAGAGGAAGAAATGTTTCACACCAAAGATTTGAAGTTTTGTGTACCCTTGGGCATGAGGTGCTGGAAAAGTCCAAAAAGGGACTCCTAGGAAATGAGGACTAATTAACTGCCTGCCAGGTGCTGTCCAGATGCTTTACAAAGATCTCTTTAATCCCCCCACTAGCTCTATAGTGAAGTTACATGGTATTATTGTTATCTCTGTTTTTATTACATGTTTTTAAAACATACTAAGGCTTGGACACATTAAAGTAACTTAGTTACAGTTACAAAGCTAGGGGCAGCCAGACATCCGGTGCAAATGGTCTGCCCCCAAACCCCACACTAGTAACCACTCTGTCATGCTGCCTCCACTATGGCCCCTCCCCATACCCTTGACCCCATAGTGCTAATTGCCAATGAAGTACACTTGTGGAGGGCTGCCTGATGTGGAGAAATCTCCCTGAGAAAGCCTACAGTTGAATTATGAAAATAACATAATACTATAAAATGACACAAATATCAGTATCCTACCCATCAGAATACATTAATCTCAAGTCTGAAGCAGCCTCATGACTGCAGAAGAATTACACGTTCCACTCCATGGCTGCTAACATCCTTTCGTGGACCATTTTGCCTTCCTCTGACAGAAGCACTAGTTTGAGGGAAAGGTTTTGTGAACATTTTTCTTCAGCAAATTTTGTCTTGCCGTGAATTAACCACCAACCATGTTCATTTGCGCTCCCTTATTTACTCCCCCGTCTTTTAATTGCAATCACATTCACATATTCTGGGCATTGCAAGTCGGTTCAGTTAACAAGGAAGAAGGAAACTGATAAAGATATTGTTAATGGATCTCTTTGTGCATAAAAAGAACTCACATCTTCCCTCCCACATGCTGTCCTGAATTCCCCTTTTCCTCCTTCTCAAAGTTTTACTTTTTCTCAGAATGTCTGTGTGTGCCATATGACAGTGATTTTCTGTGGTAATTGCTTTATTCTTCGATAAGAACCTTTACAATAGTGAACTCCTACAACACTTATGTGTAAATTAGGGCTGTTCCAAGGTAAAAATCGAAAGTTTGAATATAAATCTGCACGGTTTTTCCCTCCCCTTGAATGTAATTGTGTGTGAGTGTGAATTTTAGACTGGGACCAAAAAAAAAAAAAAAACAACCAAAAACACATTTTCTCCTTAAAAGAAAAAATCATTCTTTTTCTACATCTATAGTTTCGTGTGTTTGGGTTTACAATACAGGCTCTCAGAGAAGACAGATCATTAACTCATTTCAAAACAGTCAGCTCACCAAGAAAGAGTATATTTCATTTTGTTGTATCCCAAAGTCCCCTGGAATTCTATATAAATGCAATTTTAAAATTCCAGGGCTCTCCGGCTGACTAACAATGGTCATGAGCAGGCTGATTACAGGGTAGAGGGCGGCTGAGTCCCCACGTGGCAGGCCTGGACATGAAGAAAAGCAGCACACCTTGGAAGAGGGTCTTCCAAGAAACGATCGTGGTGGCGGTAGCTGTATTTTGCTCACTTGCAATAGCAACAACAAAATGATGCCACAGACGAAAACTGTCACGTCCCACCCACGCCATCTGTCCTGTGCTGTGCACCCACAGCTCCCCTCATTCTACAAATTAATCTTTCACACATTTTTTAACAAAAAAAGTGTTAATGTTATAAAAGAAAAAAACAAGGAAAACAGAAAAGGCTGTGTAGAAAATAAATTAAATTTAAATTCTATAGCAGTTATGACTTTTTTTATTGACTATAAGAGCAAACAGTCACATCAAATTGGTGCCACTGGCATATTATTAAAACTACAGGGCACCCTTAACGATCTCTGACAATGACTGCGTGTGTGTTTTTTTAAATATAGCATGCACATTTTGTCCAATTTGGGCTCTTTTTTCCTGTTGCTTTTGTCCTCTTTCTGAGTGGATATTATTCATGAACTGAGTCTTTATTATCTGTTTGGCCATCTGTGTAGCATTGGCCATAGTCCCCTGTATTGTAATTTTGAGTGAAAATAAGGACTATTGGAGATTGCAATACTAAAAATAATAATAATAATATGCTTTAAGAATTCAAAAATAAAAGACTGAAAAGAAAAATATTTGTGATGAGGTGAAGTTTGAAGGCATATAGCATGGAGATGGGAGAAAAGCACAAATCAATCCTTTCACCCACCTAGGATAGCAGAATCTGGACCAAACTAACATCTAGTTGCCTTGATAACAGGCAGTTCAGAAAGTGATGCTTCTTCATGCTGGAATGCCTTTGAACGGAAAACTTTGTTTTGTTTTTTTACTCGTTTCTCTCCTGTTTCAGAAGTCCACACACCTCTCAGTGGAGTGGCAATCCAAAGCAGCAGAGCCCTTTTAGCTGCCAAGATTTTAGAATTTGACTACGCTAGTGTACAAAGCAGTAAGTGATTGTTTTTAGTTTAGTAAAGGGAGATTTTTCTTTTAGATTAAAATAATAAAGGATAACTTTTCAAATAAAAATTATATATTGGGAAAAATGAATTAACCACAAACTTGCATAATTGTCTTATTCCTAAAACTTTCCCTAATTTTATTTGGTTCTCTCCATTCTCCTTTCTTTGTTTTTCTCCCCTTTGGATCTTTTCTTTCTTTTTGAAATTCTCTTAATCAGGGTTAGCTTACAACTTATTTTCCTTTCTACTTGTCAGATTTTCCCTGCAGCCACTACAAGGCCATGAAAATCAACTGATTGAAAGATGAATATAGATTAGTGATGAAACATCTCCCCAACAAAAGTAAATACACAAGGTTATGTTTATGACAATGACATTTTAATTTCAAATGAAAATGTATAATATCTTATTTGTTTTTAATGTTTCTTTTTTTCCTTGTAGTTGTTTCCTATTAAACTTGAGGAATATGCAATTAAATCTATGCTTGTGCACGTGTGTGTGTGTGTGCGCACACACACAAACTGTGTGGGCTTATACCAAAGCAAGATTAAGTCTATCAATTCTCTTATTACATAGAAAATGAATTATTTACTTGCATTTAGTCCTGGTTTAGAATAACTTAAAAAAAATCATCTTTCCCCTCCAGATTGGTGCATGTATATATGTAGTGACAACCTAAATGGCATAAAATTTTCAAATCTGGAAAGTGAGACCTGATCACTTTTAATAATCATATTAATTCCCTTAAAAATAACAAAGAATTTTTAAAATCAAGAGGAGTAACCCAGTTTCAAAAATAGCTACTTGCTCATGGTGGGTAAAATTTAGGCCACATGTTTTTATTTATTTTCATACTTTTGCAACTTAGATGGAGAAGGTGAGCTATTCACTTAAAATGATTGAGTTAATTCTTTTATTTTCAAGACCACCTTAATTACAAATATTTCAATAACCCAGAAATATTAAACATTTCTATCTAACTGGATGGCATGTAATTATAATGAACATTATAAAACGTATGTGTGCATATCAATATTTATATATACTACCTCTATGAGATCTGCAGAGAACAAAGCTATGTTATTTTACACAGCTGTTCTAAGTCATATAGCTCCATTTTCATGAAATTGGTGTGATAATCATTGATATTTTTAAAATTTATCTAAAATACATTTGATAATATGGTAAAAACTTCTCTTTAACAAACTATATTTCAGATCCTATTTAAAAAAAAAACAAAACCAAACATCATTCCCCAAAACAGAAAAATCTGCAGTCTTTTGCAATGAGCAGTCACAATTGAGAGCCAAAGTTTTCATTCCTACAACAAAACATGAGTAAAGTGATTAAAAATCCTGAATTTAAAAATCTTATTTTAGAAATATGATCTAATAGAGGTACTTTTAATAATATTAAATGACACATGCCTCAACCTTGCTTTTATATTGCCCTCCTTTTGCTGGACCCCCTCCCCCACAAAGTATTATCTTGCACTAAACATCATCTGAAAGCTAAATATTATTTCTTATGGCTTACAATTTCTCTGAGGCTTCCCTGAGTCTAACTAGGAGTTCTGAGTCAGGATAAAGAACAGGGCCTCTCTCTCCACTCACTGTCATTCTGTGGGAGTTTCAGGGTTGTTTAGAGAAGCGGGATTGGAGACATAAAGTATTAATGTGCTTAGGTAACCTATTGCTTATTCTTGGATATTTCTCTAGCTGTTTTTAAGTGTTGATGACTGATTGTCTCAGAAGCTGTGTAAGGAGAAAGGATCTCAACCCAGTTTCTAACCAGATCCCTCCTTATGGCCATGAGAACTTGATTTTCATTTAAACAACAGTAAATATAGACATAAGGGTTTGAGACGAATTATGTAAGCCCTTTAGCCATAACTATTACGTTCTGCCACCAAATGAGCTGCTGTTCTCACTTTGTTTTATGGGCTCTGCGTAGCCTGTGTTATTGTATCTGCCAAATAAAACCCAGCAAACCATGCAAATGAAAATATAATCTTGTATCTTTCATAGTCACAGGATGCACCCATATAAACAGTTTTATAGATATCTCTGAACCAGATTTACTGTTATTAGGACCCTACTGTCTTAATAGGATGTCCAGAAGGGAAAACATCTCTTCCTTGGAGGCATCTTCATTTATATCCACCAATGGCATATGTCTTTAGTTGAAGCTACACTTGAAAAGTCAGAAATAACTTTGTTCGCTATATTTTTAGCTTGTCCGTATGGTTCAATTGAGATAATGGACTTTTTCATTAAGGAGAAAGACCTGATAGGTTGTATTTTTTCAAAGCGAGTAGATTTAAATTTGTTTAAAAACAGGGGAGGTTTTTCTTTTAGTTTCACTGAAGAGAAGTGACCCTAGGAATTGACTCGCCCTGAAATGTGTCCGTCTTAATTTGAGGCCTCGGATAAGCCATTCTGTATCAATATTCTCCTCCAAGTAACAAAAATGACAACACATCCCATGTCTGGAAGAGATGTGTTGAGGAGTAACTCACTTCTAAAATGCCTCACAGATGGAATACCCTTTACCTGTGCTGGAGAACTGCTATGATTCTACCAAGAGTAAGGTCTACCACATCCTCCTGGGTTATTTCTATACTGGGTTAGTGTACCTCTAAGAAAGTAAACGGACATTTTCCCGGTAGTCCATGGAACAAGCTTTTCCTGACGTTGAAGGGAACAGTTGAACACTATTATTTCCTCCAGCCTCTGGAAAAATGTAGTTATAAGCCATTTCTTTCCATCTCTCCCTTCCTCCCTTCCTTGTCCCCTCCATCCCTCCTTTCCTGCCTATAAATCTTTCTTGAACTCTTATTATGTGCCATTCAGGTGCTTTAAAGGTACAGTTATTAATGTCATAGAAGTTCTCATCCTGGAGGTGTTCTCGTCAAGGAAGATAGTAAACAAAAATAGAGTCAGTATCTTAGATCATGAGAATTTTTTTCTTTATTGAAGTCATTCAACCCTCTTTTTTTCCATTGCTAATTTCTGCACCTGGTTATGATGCAGGTCAGATGTTTTATATGGGCTGTGTCTGGGCTGATATGCCTGATACCAGGCCCCATGTATGTTATGACTGTTGAATGAATGAAGTATGATTAGTTAGGTTAATGAATAGGTTGTATTTCTCAATTAAATGTCTGTACACTCCTACAATTTTTTGTAAGATCAACCTAAATCTATGTAATGAGAGTGCTATGAAGTTCTAACCCTGTATTAAGAAAACTTGGTTTATACCAAGCAGGTATCTCATCAGAAAAACAGACCAAACCAATGATCTAGATGCACATGAGGGTGCATGAGCACACACACACACACACACAAACACACACACACACACACACAGCTGCCTTGATTGTGGCAACTCAATGTCTGGGCTTCCCTGGTGGCTCAGATGGTAAAGAATCTGGCTGCAATACAGGAGACCTGGGTTCAATCCCTGGGTCGGGAAAATCCCATGGAGAAGGAAATGGCAACCCACTCCGGTATTCCTGCCTGGGAAATCCCATGGACAGAGGAAACTGGTGGGCTACAGTCCAAAGGGGTCGCACAGAGTCAGACATGACTGAGTGACTAATAACTTCTTTCAATGTCTGTTGAGTTAAATACCAAGTGTATTCTATCCTCTTTATTTTGGGGCTAGATATTTCATATAGCATTATTTAAGGACAATGGGCAAAATATGATTTAACAAATAATGCTGGCATAGGATCAGCGGAGTCCAGGAAGAAATGTTGACCTCTTGGTTGTATTCACATTTCTGCTGCCCCCACCTCCACCGGCACCGTCTCCACCACCCAGGCCTGTACCACACACTTCCTGTGGGGACTGTTCCTTCTTTCCACCTCTCTTCAATCATGCTTCTCCACCGCCACCGCCTTCTCACGTTCCTTTTACACCCTACCTCTCCTTTCTAAGGTTATTGTTCCTTAGATTGCTTGTCTCTGTCATTTGTCTATGTCTAAAATGCTCTCCTGTGCATGTGTCTTTGTTACAAAGACTTTTGGTGCTGTTCTTCTTTAGTCAAAGCCTCTGCATCTGTTCCATGTTGCAAGTGCTAAGGCATGGTTTGGCAAGTAGATGAGCTGTCAGGTTTTTACCCTCTTTTTTTCCTTTTGCTATGATCTTACTGAACTGCCTTAGTTTTCCAAAACAATTTCAGAGCAATGGGTTCTCAGTTAAACATGTGCCAAAACATTAAGGTATAGAGTCAGAGGAACAAGGAAATCTTTACGACACCTAGAAGGAATTTGAAATCTGTTTCTGAGTTCATATTCAAGAACCGCTTTTCCTATTGTCTCCCATAAAGTCATTACTGCAGCTTCAACTCAAAATGCTTTTTTTTTTTTTCTGCTGAGTTTAATTTAGATACACATTTGCATTGTAAAATGGGTACTTTAAAAATAATCATTTTAGTCTTAAGCATAAATGCTAGTTCTTTGTAAGGGAAGTAACTTCCTGAGTTGCATGTTATCGCTAAGGGCGAAGTAAATTTCTGGAGTGAGATTTAACCTTCTGTCTGCTCTTATTACCAGGAATAGTTTGAATTCGGTATGTATCAAGACTTTTGTGTTAAGTTCATAAGAATTTCTTTACAAGGAAGGGTTTTATTAGGACAATTTTATATTATTCTGATAGGGTTTGTATGCACTTATTAGCCATGAATGAAAAATGAGATGCTATCTTTGTCCAGTGGCTTCAGAATGACTTTTATGTATAATGAAGTCCTAAATATGAAGGGGGAAGCTCCATATTTCTCCTATGTATTTGCCAGTTCTCAGTAAATAATATTTGGATATATCATTTTCTTTCTGCCAATTTCAAGTCCAAGAATGTTCTGCTTTTGAGGGTGGAGCAGGCCTAAAAAGAAGGAAAAATTGATCCTTGTTTTGGGATGCAGACAGAAATTTCTGTCTTTTGGTCAGAAACACACCACTTGTCATATAGTAGGAATGTGGTGCCAATTCTGGTAATCTCTCTTACTTAACTTTTTCTGAGTTCATTTGCACCCAAATTTGAGCAACTGAATATAATCAAGAACATTTAAACATCTGGAACTTTTATTCTTTAATTTTGACAAAAACAAATTACCTCACTCTCTATATATTTTACAGAATTTGAGAACAATCACTACTCAAAGATTTATGTTATTTTAAAAATGGGGCCTGAATATCATGGGTTCACATTCAATCTTTCTTTAACAGAATCTGTTCATCTGGAAAAGTCATGTTTCTTCAGATTATTTTTTAAAATTAAATCTAAAAAATCCACAGATAAAATGAATGCATCTTTTAATTAATATAACTTCCAAAACAATAGAACAATTCTAACATTTGGATTCTGGAGGAACTGTGGATTTTCTTAAGGGTGGTAGACTTGTCTATACAAATTTATTTTGTTTAGGATAGTATTTAAGTATTTTTTAACTGATTGAGCTCACATCAGTGGATGGCAGGAAGGCATTCTGTGTAGGAAGGAAGACAGCCAACCTGGGGTTGGAACACTACCTGGGATCACGTACCAGTAGAATAATGAATGCATTTTAGCACTAAGTGAACTACAAAAAGTGTCACTACATGCCTTTTTTCCTCTCATATATGCATAAGGCATAATGTATTTAATGGAGGGATGGAGGGAGAGAGAGAGAGAAAGAGGAAAAGGGGTGTGGGTTGGGTGACTCTGCTTGCTTTCTAAGTTCTTTGAAGTGGCCAGTCTTGGTCTCAACCAAGCCTGAGCTATCAGCCTCCTTCAGCCATTATGCTGTCTGGATTTATGGTGGTCATGTAAAAGCCCTGATTTACAGTAAGCAACTGAAAACTGGCTATACAGGAAAAACAGTTCTGGGAAGGCTGTATCTTTTGTTCCTCTCTGCCATTTAACAGACCTCAAACAGGTTTGAATTACTGGTGTAGGTTCACTCTGCTTCCAGTATAGGGGGTCTATTCCCAACGCCCTGTGTGAATCTGCTAAGGATCTTTTCTCAAGTGTTTTTGATAACATTTCTGTTATTAGGGCTAAGAATCAGGATAAATTATCTATTTATGACTTGTCATAGTTCAGGAATTTAATAGATTCAAGTACTGTAGAATCTATAGCCCAAGAAATGATTTGGTATATAATGTGCTAGGGATTATTTTATATATGTGTATGTATATAAACTATGCTTTAGGAAATATGCTCCTTCATTTCATTATAGTGGTGAGTGTTGCAGTTTGCTTTTTTTTTTTTTACAATCGTCTCAGGTGTGCTTGTGTCTTCTCTTTATGCCATTTCAACCTGTTCATTTCTAAAAGCAAGAAGAGAATGAGAGAGACAGAGGGAGAGAGAGGTTCGAAATAAGCTAACAGAGTTTAATGTGTACTATGATATTGAAAGTGGGCTTAACAGAAGCTTCAACAACTTCTTCATTGTAGTGTATTTTTTCCTCTAGATTCAAAACCAGGTTAATTTCTACCCACATTTTGTCACACTTTATAGTTCTGATATTTAAAACATTACATGTTGGAGTACCTGTTCTCTTATTATTAATGCTTGCTTCCCTATTTTTTAAGAAAAAATTCCAATTATACTTGAAGCTTATAAAAAGTCAATATTCAAAAATTAATTTCACAGATAACCTTTTCAACATGGCCTATTGCATAAAGTGTAATAAGAACACTGATTTTTTTTTCCCCCCAGAGATTCGACCTGTGGTTCATATTTAAAAATCAGACATTCACTTTATGGAGTTGCTCATCAAATTAAATTTATTTGGTTATGTTAATGTTTTAGAGTGTTAAATTGTTATCAGTCAAGATGCACGTTAGTAAAACATACATCTTTTTCTCTGACAAGAAGTCTAACCATAAGTGGTTAGATTGACTGGTATTACTTTGAATTTCAGGACTCCCAGAAAAGTGTGGATTAACTGGAACTGTATAGGACTAGGATTCCTCCAGAGGAAAGCAATTTTGTATTTTTCTAATAGTTTAGAGACTATATATACTTTCTGCTTTTTTTTCCATTGTGGGAGAGAAAAAAAAGATTATTGGCTCTCAAACTCTGTCAAGTAGCTCTGGATCTTGCTAATTTGCTAAGCTTGTTGTATAGAGGTAAACAGTCTCTACTTTTTACCTTACTTGAGGGGCTTACTTGAAAGGGTGCTTTATAGTGTGACTTACCTTCTATGGTTTCAATTGGTGCCCAATAAAAAGTTATCACTCTGTATTATGATACCTCTGAAATCAGTCTTATTTATTTACCATTTGTATGCTGATGACTTTCCAAACATGATTACAAGTATCGTTTTTACAGTGTTTAAGACCCTTCAAAAAAAGTCACCTAAATTTTTTTTTAATATAAAAAAAGGGCAGAGAAAATGCAACAGCAATCAGAGACCAGGGACGAGACAGTTATAAAAATTTAATATCACATTTAGCTCTGACATTCACATCTTATATTGCTATTTAGTTTTTCCATTGGTTCTGATTTTTACACATGTATGCCATTTCTTTCCCAACTAAATTTAAACCCTAAGGAGAGAAAGTGTCACATGCTTTTTTGTTGTCTTCTGTATCCCATCAGAGTATCTTTCTTGAACACAATAAATACTTTAGAAATGTTTTTATTAATTGACAGTGTATGAATATTTCATGCATTTTCATGAATTTAGAAAATCATGTTCATAACTTTTCACGCATCATTGTCCACCGCTGCACATCTCCGGGGCTATTATTCTCCCTGTAGGTGCCTTTTGTAAAGCCTTTTGTTAGAGTTGTGACTTTACACTGAGTTTCTAAACTTTTTGTGGATAATCTTAATGTTCTAATTTTCTCATGAACTTATTATTTAATATGTTGACACTATTAATTACTTTG
Source organism: Bison bison bison (assembly GCF_000754665.1). Lineage (NCBI taxonomy): Eukaryota > Metazoa > Chordata > Mammalia > Artiodactyla > Bovidae > Bison > Bison bison. Next base: position 8,078,548 of record NW_011494889.1, on the reverse strand, counting down.
TCTTTTTATCCAGAGATCTGTTACTTTCCTTAAACTTTTAGTAGGTGAAAAACAACTCTGAGAATGCAAATATTTCTTTCCAATTTTTTCCCCTGAGTTTGTTGGCAAAGCCTGTACTTCTTTCCACCTGTTTGTTTTTTTTTTTAAGAGTGTATTTCCTTTATCAAGAATATTTATAAACTCCCTATCTTTTAACAAGTCAACTAAAATTTGGCCTTTTGTCAACAGACTAAAAGATCCAGAAGTCAGCAAAAGCACAAATAGAATACATTTCATGGAATAAAAAACTCTGGTTGTCATAGAATGGCCTTGACCTCAGTTATCAATCTCATGGGCACATGAAAGGTTGAGGAAAGAGTAGAGAATATCACCACTGTTTCTAATAGGATATTCCAATAGTATTTCAGCTTCAGGAATCCCGAGTGCTCCTGTTTTTTACTTCATTAGTAATTCAGTATGTCTGACTGCCTAAACAATACTTTCAACTTGGTTTACCCATCTGACCTGGAACAAAGTGAGAGCACATTTTGCCCAGTTGAAAGGTCTCCTGCCAAGTTGGTTAGCAACAGGCTTGCCAGTCTCAGTTCAGTTAGCAAAGAATAAACACATTTCCTTGACAATTACAAGGGTACTAACTTCCTCACTCCGCAGTTTTCTACATTCGTAAACCATTTTCTGCCCTGTTATTCAACTTTTTACTTGTAAGTCTTGCCTCCTCAAGAAGATTTTCAACTTCTTGAAGTTTCTACTTTTCTTGGTGGCCGTAAAGAACAGAGTTTAATTGCAAAAGAATGGGAATCGAATAAAAATGTATTTGAAGGAAAGCAGAAACGATGCAAGTCTTACATCTTCCCTCCGTACTTTGATTTTGTGGCTTGAAGACGTACAAATTAAGAAATCAGGGTATGGCTTCTACAAGTATTACTTTCACTGTAGTTCTCTAGAATTTGGTCACTTGGGAATGGCTACTTGTAACAGTGCAATACACGTGACATGAGGGTTCTGCGAGAAATACAGGCGCTCTGCCGTGCCTGTGACAAGATGCCCTGAGAATGACGCTCAGAAACTGCCCGTCGGAGCCAGTGGCGTCCGCTGAGCCCGGCGCGCACCTGCACCTGCTGACCGGGCAGCGCCAGACGGAGCGAGGACGTCCCTTAGTCCTACCCTCTGCGCTCTGGGACACGAGGGCCTGGGCGTCGCCACCCACAGCAGCCAGAGTAGAGGAAGCCACCTAATGCCGGACTTAGGTCATGTGTGTCCCGGGCGCCCTGCCTCCGCGGATACCTCCGTAACTTCAAGCAGCCCAGCCCCACTTCGCTTAAAAGTGTATTTACGGTTGTCAAGGCGCACACCGAAAAGCTCGCTCCGCTCGCCCAGAGCGCGCGAGGCCTCCTAGCCTGGAAACAAGCCCCTCCCAGCGCAGCTGTCGCCGCCGCCCGCGGGCTCCTTTCACTTTCTCAC
>NW_011494889.1:8062998-8075511 GCF_000754665.1 Bison bison bison | reverse complement strand
TAAATGGGGTGATTAATGTCTGATATATGGGAATGAGGCGAGGGCATTTGTGCAGAATAGGTGGTGTGGCTGAGGAATTTTATCTCCAAAGAGTGCCTCCTGAAATAAGCATTCATAATTATGTCATTCATCGCGAAGTTAGAGAAAGTTGGGTTTGTGACTTTGGGAAAGCAAGAAGCACGGGAGAGAGAAACTTGGCCTTTGTTACTCTTTAACTCTTAGCCATGGTTTTTCTAATGAGAACAGAGTGGTTATCACTAGGACTGTGACACTTGGCGCCTCAGGCCCCAGAGCCTTTTCTGTTCCTCACCCCCACAGGAGCCTGTGCAGACGTATTTGACATTCACAGATGTCGCAGCCCCTTTCAGGGCACCGGTCGGGCCAGCCCGGGTTGCTTTACAATTTCATCAGCCATTCGAAAAGACCCGCACATGTAGCTAAAAAAGTTCTAACTTGCTAGACCTAGGTTCCCCCACCCCTTTCCCCTTTCTCCCTGAAAGGTTTTCTTGTGATCATGAACATTACAGAGTGACCCAAAAAAAGATTGTTATGGGACACAGATCAAGGGGAAGACAAAGTTCTGCTCTTTCTGAGGTGAAAGTCGGATCAGATACCCAGATGCAGCAATCATTTCAGGTGGCTGTAGCAGGTTGTCAGTTTATTAATTTGTCTCATTGAAGTACTTTCCAGGATTTCAGAAAGTGCAGTTTCAGCTTGTTGATACTGAGAGTTGAAATTTGCATTAACTGGCAGTGTGAGAAATTTTACTGAGAAGGTAGTTTTAGATAAGTAGTTATGTAAGGGTGAAATAACGAGAACCAGGTTGAAGTCATAGTTCTGAATAGTCTTCCAACATCCTGAGACATGTATACCATTCTCTCCGCAGAGAAAAAGAAATTAAAGTGCCGTAATAATGTTGAAATGGGACTGGAGATGTCAAATGGGTTGGTTTAAAAATATCCCTAAGCTGCCTTTGAAACTAAATGTTGGAGTTGAATAAAAGTGAATCTGGATTTCCTGAATAGCACCGTGGCAAGAGTGTGCTGTCAGTATGTAAGCCAGTCCACCAACTTAAGACAGAAGTGTTGCTATTCCATAAATACAGTAGAACTCCATATGCTGAGGTTTTCAATTTCTTCTGTTAGAAAGTTTGGGGGGAAAAAAGGGAGACTTTGAAGTATTTTGTTTATACTAACAGAAGAGAAAAGTTCTCCTAAGAAAAAGCTGGTGGCAGGAGTGTAGAGGAGTAGCATATGGCATTAAAAGGAGCACAGCTGGAGGTAGCATTTCCATCTGAACATGATGTCAGAGCAGCTGACAGCCTGCCATCCCTCAGCCTTTTATTCTAACACACAGACAGGGAGTTAGTGTGTGCGGATCTGTGGTGGAGAAGGTATCTCATTCCTCTCTAACATCATCTCCACTTTGCATCTGTCTCTCTTAGTCTGCTTTTTTTCCACCGATGTAACAGACCTGGAGCCAGCGAGACTCAGAGGAAAAGACTTAATCAGGTTTATGTGTCCTAAAGGTAGGAGTAGCAAGAGATTAGATTGAGCATATTTCTGTTTTGGTGTTTTGTTTATTTAATTTAAAAAAAAATCACATTACTTTTCTAATTCAGTTTAGGGGTAAAATGTGGAATTGAGGATAAAATGAACATCTTATTGGCATTGAAAGTCTTGGGCTTGTTTAGTTTTAATTTTTATCCCTTTTTGTTTGAGCGGTAAAGAACTTTACAGAATATTTCAAGTTTTGAGATGTTAAGAAAGGCTTTGAAATACTTCTTTTTGAGATCACTTCGGATTAAAATGCTTTTTTGTTGTTGTTCACTGCTATTTAGATTCCTTTTGCTTTTGGAGTGGTGGGGGGGAGAAACAGTAAACTGTTTGGAGTCCAGCATTCAAACTTATATGAGAAGATTATTCTAGTTAAGAAGCTAGATTGTTGTGTAATTAATTCCACTGTGAAACTTTATTCTCCAAAACATTCAGCAGCACTACTTACTGAAACATACAGCTGTAGTGCTTTTGAAACCGAAGGGTTTTTTTAAAAGAAAAGGAAAAAAAAAAAAAAACTTTTGTCCCCAGGAGAATAGTTTGACTGGTTTCCTCATTTCTCTCTCAAATATATACTTAAGAGATCTTTTATTTCAGCATAACGATAATTATTTGCAGGAGTTTTTGTGTTAGCGACTAATTTAGAACTTGTAGATTTGAGCTGCCTGAATTGGCCAGACAGCTGTAATCGCACTCCTCTATTCTTAATCTCTTTATCTGGGCAGCAGCTGCCATATGGCCACAGTCAGCTGGATCAGATGTTTATAAGCTTCCTTCTTCGTCCCTCTCTGTCCTCTCAGCCTCCTAATTTGATCACGGCTACCTTGTGAGCTGCCCTCCAATCTTTATTTTTAGCCCTCTCAAGGATTAGGATTGATGTTAGCTGTGGGGCACTTAAAGTGATTGTATTGTAAATCTTGGTTTATTCTAGCAGTGGCATCTTGCAGAATGTATTGGGTTAGGCTGAAAGTTTTAGTTCATCTTGGACAAAGTGTAGAAGCAGCAGGGAAGTAATTTTTAAATATTAAATTAATATGTATCCGTTCCCCAAATGCATTTTTTGAGCTGGGTGATGTGGAACCTTGCTTCTAGTCATAGGAAAGGGGAAGTCGGGCTTTCTTTATTTTTAAGGAGTTGAATTTTGCAGTTGAATTTTGACCCTTTGTACATCTGCGTCTCCCCTCCTCCATTTTACCCTTTTCACCAGAAAATAAGGGCAACAACAAGAATAAAGGCTATTGGGAAAACAGAATATATCAAGTTATGTTGAAACAAAGTATTTTCGGTTGACTGAGGTATGGCAGAGTAAAAAAAAAAAAAAATAGTTTCTCTTTTACTAGCAAGGCTTTTTTTGGTATGTCGAACCTGTACAGCTTTTGAGTTTCATTTAAATGTAATACGCCTTTATTTAAAAGTTTGTATTAATTTTAATATAGAACTCATTTTGCTATGCAACAGATCAAAGTTTAGATGAGAATTTTCAGAGTTAAATAAAGCCCTTCTGGTTTTTAATATTCTAAATGTACAGATTTTACAAAGAAATACAACCATTTCTTTTCTCAATTCATAAAAAAAAATTTGGATTTGTTCATAGTAAGGATGATCTTTTCCATCTGTTCATGTAGTTCCTTCTGATCTCGTACATGTGTGCTATACCTGCAAATCTTAAGGCATTAACATCTGTTTTTATACACAGGGCTTTTGTTGTTTTAACACTCTGACTTTAAAAGTAAGTTGTTTGCTGATTTCTGGACTAATTATGCGGTTTGATTTTTTTTTTTTCCCCTTGATTCAGCCAAATGTGTGTGTTTAAATCGCGCTTTCTAAGTGCAGTCAGGTATCAAAAGTAATACAAAAGGATGGTTGAACAAGTTTTCTGAATCTTCCAGAATGTGTTTGCGACTTTTCTTTGTTCATTATTTGAGTTGTTCCCTTTGAAAATAAAGCTATTTTGTAGGTTTTGTAGGACATAATTTGATGATTAGAGTTAGTTAAATTTCTTCTGAAAGAGACCTAAATTCTTACTCTCAGTAAGAGACTGTATTGAAATGAAGACTTTTAAAACTTGACTAAAAGTTCAAGACACATCAGAGACTGTTTGGCTGGAGTAAAAAGTTTCGAAAGCGTACATTTTTCTTCTCACACTTGGTTTTGTGTGTGTGAGTGTGTGATTTGGTAGTGCTTGGGTCATAAGCCTGATTAAAATTCAGGGACATGTACCTCCGAGGCCCAAGCTGATTTTTTTTTTTTAAGTGGGGACTAGAGCATTGAAAAGTTGTTCCTAACCAGACTCTCATGAGAAATTTCTCTCTTCCCAGGTTATGAAGACAGCATGGAGTTTCCAGACCATAGTAGACATTTGCTGCAGTGTCTGAGCGAGCAGAGACATCAGGGTTTTCTTTGTGACTGCACTGTTCTGGTGGGAGATGCCCAGTTCCGAGCGCACCGAGCTGTACTGGCTTCATGCAGCATGTATTTCCACCTCTTTTACAAGGACCAGCTGGACAAAAGAGACATTGTTCATCTGAACAGCGACATTGTTACAGCCCCAGCCTTCGCTCTCCTGCTTGAATTCATGTATGAAGGGAAACTCCAGTTCAAAGACTTGCCCATTGAAGACGTGCTAGCAGCTGCCAGTTATCTCCACATGTATGACATTGTCAAAGTCTGCAAAAAGAAGCTGAAAGAGAAAGCCACCACGGAGGCAGACAGCACCAAAAAGGAAGAAGATGCTTCAAGTTGTTCGGACAAAGTCGAGAGCCTCTCGGATGGCAGCAGCCACATGGCAGGCGATTTGCCCAGTGATGAAGATGAAGGGGAAGATGAAAAACTGAACATCTTGCCCAGCAAAAGGGACTTGGCGGCCGAGCCTGGGAACATGTGGATGCGATTGCCCTCGGACTCAGCAGGCATCCCCCAGGCTGGCGGAGAGGCAGAGCCACACGCCACAGCAGCTGGAAAAACAGTAGCCAGCCCCTGCAGCTCAACAGAGTCTTTGTCCCAGAGGTCTGTCACCTCCGTGAGGGATTCGGCAGATGTTGACTGTGTGCTGGACCTGTCTGTCAAGTCCAGCCTTTCAGGAGTTGAAAATCTGAACAGCTCTTATTTCTCTTCACAGGACGTGCTGAGAAGCAACCTGGTGCAGGTGAAGGTGGAGAAAGAGGCTTCCTGTGATGAGAGTGATGTTGGCACTAATGACTATGACATGGAACATAGCACTGTGAAAGAGAGTGTGAGCACTAATAACAGGGTACAGTATGAGCCGGCCCATCTGGCTCCTCTGAGGGAGGACTCGGTCCTGAGGGAGCTGGAGCGGGAGGACAAAGCCAGCGACGACGAGATGATGACCCCCGAGAGCGAGCGGGTCCAGGTGGAGGGCGGCATGGAGAGCAGCCTGCTGCCCTACGTCTCCAACATCCTGAGCCCGGCCGGCCAGATCTTCATGTGCCCCCTGTGCAACAAGGTCTTCCCCAGCCCGCACATCCTGCAGATCCACCTGAGCACGCACTTCCGCGAGCAGGACGGCCTGCGCAGCAAGCCGGCCGCCGACGTCAACGTGCCCACCTGCTCGCTGTGCGGGAAGACGTTCTCCTGCATGTACACCCTGAAGCGCCACGAGAGGACTCACTCGGGCGAGAAGCCCTACACGTGCACGCAGTGCGGCAAGAGCTTCCAGTACTCGCACAACCTGAGCCGCCACGCCGTGGTGCACACGCGCGAGAAGCCGCACGCCTGCAAGTGGTGCGAGCGCAGGTTCACGCAGTCCGGGGACCTGTACCGGCACATCCGCAAGTTCCACTGTGAGTTGGTGAACTCCTTGTCGGTCAAAAGCGAGGCGCTGAGCCTGCCCGCGGTCAGAGACTGGACCTTAGAAGATAGCTCTCAAGAACTCTGGAAATAATTTTATATATATATATATAAATAATATATATATACCTATATATAAATAGATCTCTATATAGTTGTGGTACGGTCTAAAAGCAGTCTCGTTTCCTGGAACTGAAAGGTTGGGATATTAACTTGTTTTTGCACTTTAGAATAGCATGAGAATCTCACTAATTTAGCATCCTGATTAAAGAAACTTTAGAGCAAGTCGGAGAATAGAGAGGTGTTTTTTTCTTCCTTTCTTTCCAGGGGGTAGGGGAAGTAAGCCAATAAGAACCTTTGAAACAAATCGTCCTATCACAAAATGCTTTCATAGGGTCTGTTTTGTCAGCACTGCGGTGTCTTTTGAGCTCTCTCCTTTTTCCCACTTTTTCTTTTTTTTAAAGTAGAAATTCCCTCCAGTTTTATTAGCCTCTTTATATGTCTCAAATTGCATGAATCTTTTCTGGCTGTTGGAAACCTGAATGCTTTTAGACCCAAATGGAAAATTTCTGAAATGCTGGATTATCTATTTTTAAACAAGCAGTTGACTTAAAACTTTCTGTGGCAACTTCTGGTTTTCTGACGGTTCCCAATGAGAGAAATTCTGAAAGTACACTGGGATCACTGGGACGCTGTCTTTGTGAAGGTTTGCTTGGGATGAAAAAGGATATTGCAGCTTCAGCAGTGTTGAACTGTGTGTTGAAAAATGTGAATTACTGTTATTGTATACTGTAATTGATTACATGGGCTGGGGGGGGGTGTCAAAGGACTTGACAGGTTGTGTTGATGCTCTTAGTTGAGTCTTGAAAAGTAAATATTAACGCTACAGAAATGCATGAGTTTCAATATATTTTTTGTCTTTGTTTGCATTGTATAACTTTAATGAGTGAGTTTAAAATTATTTAATTTCCTTAGAGAAATAGCACCATTTGGAAAAAAAAAAAAACAACCCTGGTGTTATGAAGAACGTTAATGCACTGTTTTTATTTTTATTTTATATAATTTAAATTGACTTTCCCACTGTCTTTAAGTTGAAACTGTTAAGCTGAATAAAAACTTAAGCTGCAAATTGATAACTTCGCTACATAACAAGGAAAATATAAATGTTTACAAATGGCTTAAAGATCTGCATGTGCAGTGTGCATTTATAACAAAACTTCTAATTGCACAAACCCAGGCCAGCTCCAAGTTTAGACGTACACATTTACCCAGTTGAGCGTTTTAGAGTAACTACTGCACAAATTGACAATAGGTCATTCTCTTTTTTTTCTTCCCCCTTTCTTTTTCTCTCCTTCCTTTCCCCTCCCTTCCTCCCTCCATCCCTTACCCCGTCCCCCCCACACCCCCAACTCATGAAAAGATTCTATGGACTGAAAAAGCCCCAGGCTGAATGGACTGGACTGCCTTGATTGACACGGGGAAGGGGGTTAGTAGACTATGTGTATCGCGGCAGCAGAGGCTGCAGCCCAACGTGTGGTTTTAATGACCAGCACACAGGGCAAAAGCATTTTGCACAGTGTTTGTTTTCCTGTCTTGCACTTACAAATAAGGTCTATGGGAGTAGCATGGAAAACGTTTGCTGTTTTTCCCTTTTTTTTTTTTTAAATTGCTTTTGTTTAAAATTTGATCGCCTTAACTACTGTAAACATAGCCTATTTTTGTGCTTAAGATACTGAATGGAAAACTCCATTGTGTGTTGCTGGACTGTTTTGGAAATATTTGGTCAAATGTGTGTTAATTTGGCTGTAATGGCATTTAAAGCAAACAAACAAACAAAAAAAGCTGTGAAAATGGCCTTGGAGCATTATCTTTAGTTACTTGAAGAGTTTCTAGTTTTTTTAAAGTACAGTTTATGTTAAGATAATTTTTATTAATTTAGAGAAGACAATCAGTGTCTGTGAGAAAACGGACTTTCTTTTGGATTTTCTTTTTGTGGTCATTGTGAGTGATTGCTTTTTCCTTTTATTAGTTTCACATTCTTCCTTTGTTCTAAAACTTAGACTGACATCTAGCTTTGACAATCATAGTATGTTTTATTTTCCTGAGGGGGGAATAACTTATAATGCTGTTTAGTTTTGTACTATTGGTGTGTTGGTGAATTTTTAAACTGTGTGCTAACTGCAATAAATTATATGAACTGAGAATTTTTGTGTGTTTTCAAAATTGTGATTATGTACTATATAGATCCTAAATATGTATCATACATGGCATCTTTTATTTTTAGTATTCAGAGTTTATGAATTATTAGATTACTTTAAATCACTCAGAAGTGTTCAAACATTTTGCTTCTAGTCATTTAAGAAAATACTAAATGCACATTTAAAAAAATGTGACCCATTTTCTACAACCTGAATCAGGAACGTGAAGATGGCAGCATAGATTTTTCATAATACACTGTACAACTACTAATCCATATACCATAAGTCACATTTTCATGGGTAATCTTAAGTTGATTGGTCAAATCTATTTTTCTGTGTTCTGGCTTAAGTGGAAAATTGTAGGAGACCGGATGTCTTAATTTGGAAAACTGCTTGGCTAATGACTGGAATTTTAGGCAATTGAATTAGCAGGCATTTGATTGTTCAAGAATAGCTGTATACATCCTCTTTGTTGCTGGGAGAAGTCAAAAGTTCTCAGGTTTTAATTCTTAAGTTTTAACTTTAAAATGTGATTAAGTACATGCAACCATTTAAAAAACTGTTCCCTAATTTTTGTGATCGTCCCAACTTCATATTTGCCTGATGGGTCTTGTCAGGGTGAGAAACATTTGCTGGCTGACCTAAAGAATTGACAGAACACTAACTCATACATGCTGAGGGTCCAGTTGTCTTTAAGTGTGAGCAAGGCTGGCACCAACCTGAGAGTTTTTACAAATTCTGGAATCTATAATTGTCCATACTCTTCCAGGATTTACATAATTTATAATTGTCCATAACACTATCCTTAAAGGTACCTATGAAAATACAGTTTTACATGATTATTCTCAAATACATTTATATTAAATGACCTATAGTAAGGTTAATATTCCTAATTTCAATAGAAATTATATATAAGGTCTGGAGCTTGAAAGTGTACCATATTTAAGTTCCCTGTTGCCTTTGGATGGGAATCCCAAAAGATTATAAAGCACCATCAGTAATTTACTACTTGGGATCTTACCTTTCCCTTTTTTTTTGGTTGACACAGGATTTCAGTTACATGAAACTCACTTGGTTTTAACCAACCAAACATTGTTTGACATGAAAGGAGAATGCACATTTGAGTTCCACAAAATAATTTCTTGGGCAGTTAGTTACAGGGTGGGAGGGTGAGTAGCACTTGGGTCTTCAGTTCCTGTGCTATCTGGTCAGAGTGTCTCGAAGCTTTTAGATGTTGAGAGTTACAATTTAGTTCCACAGACTAGCATCTAATTTTAAATGAGCATTATTTTAAACTTAGCTGGATGCACTTACAAAAAGAGTGTTTTGACATGAAATTTGGAAGAAATAGCTCCTTAAAACACTTCTTGCAAAACTGGAACAAATTACACAAATCACCACGTTTGATAAGTGAAGGAATCAGTTGTTCATTCACTACATTTTTAAAAATGGAAATTAATTTGTCACATAATCACGTTGGAAACCATTCAAATTGATCTCACCTTTGACATTGGGCTGATATATAAGTATACTTTAAATATGGGGTTTCATTTACTTTTGAAAACATCTGTTTCTTTCAGATAATTATGCCCTAGATTAATGTGGGCCCAGCTTTGTGTGTAAGGTGTACCCTAGGGAATATCCAAGAGCTATCCAATATTAAGGATACTGGTTTTGGATTTCCTTTCTAGTTAATTATGCTATCAGATTAATAGGTGAATCAAGTAGAGGGGTTTTTTTTTTTTTTTTTCCAATAGACATGATCTGCAAACAAGTTATTGGGAGATTAGGAAAAGGTGAACATTTTATTAAAATTATATAATAGCTCACATTAAAATGGCTGAAATACTCATTTTTTTCCAGGTAAAACAAAAATTTTGAACTGTTATCAAAGAAAACTATTGGTTTTCTTAACCTAAGAAGTAACACAACTTAAAGAATCTTGAATCTCCCAAGTTTGATCAATAGAACACAAAACAGAAAAACTTGACTTTAAAAGTCCTATTGTACCGGATAAGGATTTTTTAAAAGAATCTTACCATCTCAAAATTTATTGTATGACTACATTTTATTCTTATAAAAGCTTAAAACATTCTTTCATTTCTAATATGAGGGAAACTCACATACATCTGGATAGGAAACTCAAATTTTAGTTTTAATTTGTAGATGTTGATCTAAATTTTCATTGTAATTATTTCAATGTTTGAAACTTCCTAATAAGGTACAGTGATGGAGGAAATGTGAATTTTGAAATCCTGGACTGGAAAACTCGATCCTTTTCTTTAATGTCATTTGACATGAAAACACTAGAAATAATACCATTTTTATTTTAAAAAGAAAGCAATTATTTTTTAAAAGCAAATAAGTTTTAGGAGTTTCATTCTGGCTAATAGTCCAAATTTATTACACTGATAGGATTTTGTCCCTTATGTTAAAAATGTCCTACTCTGACCTGCCGAAACATGGCAAAATATCTTTGTAGGTGATCCTTTGGTCCAAAATGTAGAACCACTTATCTTTTGACTTTGTCAATGTAGTTAGGTAGACAGAAACATAGTATATTTCTAGCCTTCCCAACTCCTTAGATTTTTTTTAATATAAAAAGAGGGCTAAAGCAATCAGATCATACGGATGACACTGGAGGTTTTTAGAAATATTAGTTTATTTACAGAGACATTTTAGAAGTGAAACTTTTAACATTTTGCAAACTGGTTAAAAATCTTAGTGTTTGTAATTCCTTGTGAAAGAAACTGAACTCCATATATAAAACATTGTAACAAGGAACAGTGAGGTCATAGAAATGAAACTTGAAAAGTTGCTCTTTTAAGCCCAATTAAAAGTGTCTGCTTACACTAAATAATTTGTTGATTTAATTGTCTAGATAATTCAGGCTCATAGAATCCTAAATATTCAAGCACTTGAAAGAAATCTGATTTTTTTTTTAGAGAAACAAACTACCTAGTTGACTTTCCTGGTTCTATTTGAACATTTACTAACTGCTAATCACGATTCCTGGGTTTATGTGAAGGGTAGTTTGCAAAATGATTCTGTCAAAACTAAAATTTTCTTGAGTTTCAGGTTCTTGTCCCTGCCCCCCACCCTTTCTAATTGTCTTCAGAAATGGGTTTGCAGTTGAGCTCACATTTTGCTATAGGAGGCAATTCTCTCTAGTTCCTTTGGCATGAGCGGAGCAAAAACCCAATTTGGCTTTAAAATGTAGCACATTAGTCAGTAACAGTTTCAGTGAGGATATTTAGAGTGGCTTTAAGAGGCCGTGTGACACAGATAGAGAGTCCATTCACGGAAGCGATTTATTTACAGTTTATTATAATATCTGTAGTTAATCATTAAATCAAGTAGCTTTTACTCAATGTCAACATGCATGCTTAACATGACTATATAGGAATTTTTAAAAAGATATATTGGCCTAAATATACACATTTGTAAAAAGTATATTTGTAGTTAATATGAAGTGGTACATGAAAAATGTATTTGAATATTTGTAAACTTTTTAGGCTATATTAACTCTTGTTGCTTGAATACACATCATGTAAGTACAATGATACTGAATTTGAAAGAATAGCATAACCTTATTTATGTGTGCTGTGACAAATCAGAGCTAACTTTCTGATATGACAGAGCTTAAAAGAATAAAACTTAACCATGTAGAATTTTAAAATATAGATTACTCGAAACTATAAATAAGGACATATTCAGCTCATTAAAAAAAAAAAATCATACCTTGGTTCAGTGTACACTTCACCTTTGAGGGGATTACAAAACACCCTGACATTTAGTTATATATGTCTATTGCTCTGAAATCTGTGATCAAAGTAGGAGCATTTAAGCTTTTAATCTAAATCTCTTAAAAACAGAAAAATTATATGCATATTATATGTATGTACATATGTACCTTTTTTTGTGGATCATTTATTTGGAACTGTGTCGTGCAAACGAGTCTTTGGTAATATTGAAATGCCTATTGTATTTTTACTAGGCAGGCAACAAGGGTTCCTAGAGTATCTATTTGGATAAGTTTTAGAAAAGCACAATGATACAATAATAGACAATTAAAAACATTTAAGAAAACATTTATTGTTTGTGAACCATAGCCACAGAAGTTTATGCCATCTATTCATTTTTAGGGGAAAAAATCCATTTCTTCTCATTTATAGCTGTTTCTCTGTGTACTTAAAATCCTCATTGAATAGAAGAAATTTGAGCATAAAACCGTATTCCAAGAAAATAATTTATAAGGTTATTTCTGTAACTAACTGCCTTTGAGAAAGAGGGTCTCTTAAGTATGACAGGAGGGAGAAATGGTATAGGTTTATATTCAAAGATAGACATTATACACATGCCTTTATTGTAAAATTTAAGGTCTCTTTAGTATCCCCAAGATCTTGCAATTGAATAAATGAAAAAGAAACTAAAGGCTGGCAGATGGACTACCCTTTAGGTTTTTATTTTTGTTGAGATACAAACTAAAATTCATATTTTATAGTCTGCTCTGTTTTTCTCAGTGTCCTTTATTAATTATAAGAGGGCAAATTTTATGCATTGAGTAATTTTGGACACCATTGCCATGGACTTTTTTCAACCAAGTTGTTTTTATGTGTGAATTTCTACCATTTTGAAAAAATTGAAGTACATTTGAATGAAAACTACATTTGAGGTTGGCCCTGCTTACCACTCTGCACCAGCAACCCACAGACATATATCCAAGGGCAGAGCCTGCGGACCAAGGAGCTGAGGCATTTTCAGTTGCTCAGTATAATAAACCACATTGAACTCTATGAAATCCTTAGGTTATGAGAAAAAAATGAGAGGATATGTTGAGGCACAATGAAGTTTTGTTTTTCATACTAAGTGTGAAGTCTAGAAAACGTAATTTCTCACATTCTATTTATGTTATTTGACTTGAGGGATGCCTCAAAGCAGTACTAGAATCA
>NW_011494889.1:8048453-8062898 GCF_000754665.1 Bison bison bison | reverse complement strand
GCTTTGTAAAGGTGCTTATCTTGCAGTAAAAATAATACTTTAGTCAAAATACAGGCGGTTTGTAGGCTTGACCAGCATGGAAGAATTTTAAATGATTGAAGTGTTTCTGTTTAAAAGTCAGTCAAACAACGCCCTCGAAGTATGAGGCAATCAATCCTCATATTGTTATTCTTCTTTAATGATACATGTATAATTTTTTCTCTCTCCTAAAATAACATAACTCTTAAGTCGTATAAACAAAAACATTTCCCAGCTTACATCTGTATCCTAAATTTTAAAATTTGCATTTGGACTGGTTGCTTTTAAAATAATGAGTTAATTTGGTTATTCAAATTGCAAAAATCTAATGGCCAGAATAGCCCAATTATTCCCCATTATTTGAAGACCTGTGTTGTGTGTCTGATATTCTCCCCTTACAAATTGCTGTATCACATGTCCTTCCTAAAAATCACAGACACTTAGAGCTGGACAGGGCAAAAGTGATTTCCAGTTTGTTTATCCTAAAAGTGGAAGAGCAGGTACCGGGTGAGGCCATAAGAGAAGGGAAGAGCGTCCAGACTACTTTGCAAACATTTCATACATTCCCCAAACCTTTAGTTATCTATCATTTTAGACATGAGGTTTTTGTTTTTTTTTTTTTTTCCTCTTTAGAGGCACATGGTGGCTGAATTCCTTGTTCCGGGCACATCTTTGATCAAGTCTGAATCTGAACTCAACATTCTGGTTATGCCCAAGTGGTAAAATTTGTAATATGTTAATAGATATTTACCATGATTGCACTTACCATTGTCTGCTATATATATTCACAAGTTGAACCTAAGATTGGAATTATGCTATTTCTCTTCCTGACTTCGATCCTATCAACTATTAAAAAAATTATCACAGTAGAACACTCTCTCCTGAGAGTGTGGAGGAAATATTTTGGCGCCTCTACCTTGGGCTCCCCAAGAACTGAGACCCTGGCAGGATTCTTCCCACTGACACACCCCCCTTCTCTACTCCCAGTCATGAAAGGGGTTGCTTAGGTTTCCAAACATGTTACTAGTTCAACCACGACGAGGCACTGCTACTTGCAGGCTAGTAAGCGCAGGGCTGGCAGAACTGTTGCTGGATGTGCAAGAGGAAGAGAAGAAACATGGATGCATGACAGAGGGCCGCAGCCAGACAGGAACCTCAAAACTTGTTTGCTGCTGAAAGGGGAAAATTGAATAACTTTCCACTTATCTGAAAACTGGCCTTGGTTACTTGGAATGTTTTTCACCCCTGTCTCTCAGTATCATCTGCTTTAGGGAAAGAAGGCTTAAGAGAAAGTTCGTGAAGTTCTATCAGCCCCACCCTGATTTCTCCACTTGTAAGAAAGACCAGAAAAATAATACCCTTATTGTCTCCTTCCTTAGAATAGTGTGCAAATGAATTTGCAAAAGTATTAAGCTCTCAGAAAAAAAAAAAAAAAAGATGCTATATACATTTGCAGTGACTTCAGTATTATAATGATTATTATTTTTTATGCCAAGGTGAAGTTTCCTTATCATAAAGCCTTCTTATCAATGTGGGTTTTTTTAATGTGAATTTTTATGATTTAAGTTCATTGGGCACTAACAGTCTCAACTTTATTCTGGTTTTAAGCAGGCCCTGAGATAAGCAAGTTCTACATGATATGTGAAAGTCCAAGCACCATAGGAATGAAAAAGATCCTACAGTCTCAGGTAGGTAAGTATGCCCTAACCCTCGCAGAACTTACATCGTACTTTCGGTTCCTTTGGACCAATGTCCCAAGCCCTTTCAACTCCTATCTGATTAATCCAAAACCCTAAGCTGAAGATGTATTTTTCTCTTAAGGCTGGAGAGACCAAGACTGAAAGCTTCAGCTTATATTTAATCTTGCATCATAAAGTTAAAAAAAAAAACCCAGCATGATTAATATATATAATGATAAGGAACAAGTGCAAGTCCCCAGGGAGGCACACATATTAAAATGATTTCCCCAGAGAGTTAAATGACTTACTGATCTCACCAGGAGAAGGTGGCACATGCCAGATCAGAGCTCAGAGCGTCTCAATCCCAGGCCTCACATCCCTGATGTGCTATTTTATGTGTTGCTAGAGCCACATCGTGGTACACTGCAAATCTGTGGCCAAACTGCCTCCTTGCGACTACTTCCGTTAGGAGGAAGATGCACCTGGTGAAAGTCCACGACTCGCTGGAATGCAGTGCTCTGTGCCTTATAAGGAAACTTTGAGTAAATATTGCCCAGATCAAGCTTACGATCCAACTTTTCCACGTAACAGGCTTCAAAACCCCCATTCAGAGAGTCCACTTTGCTCTTTGATGCAGTGCCACTCACAAAAGCATTCGTGCCACGGTCATCTGCTTCTCTTTTCCTTCTTGCTCTCCCAGATACAATGACACAGATCTCCCTTTTTATTTTATAATTTTCGTAGATTTTTTTTACAAGGCGATGACTTTAACAGTACGCGTTTGGTAAAAACAGTCCTTTGGGTTGCACTATTGAAGAGTTTGGTTTTAAAAAAGTTAAAAAAACAACAACAAGAACCAAAAACAAACAAGCCCCCCCCCCACCTCTCTCTGCTTGGTGCCATAGACAAGAGTCCAAAGGACATTAGCTGCTCCATTGCACACATTGGAAGGGAGAGTTTGCTGTGAGCTCAGTCCTTCTAATAGACTGGCAATTTTGTAAAAGGTTTAGAGGATTTTGTTTAACCATTTCTGCATGTGTTTTTAATGAGCTTGTGACGGTCGATAACAAAGGCCAAGTTGTGTGTTCAGAGGCATTTTCAGACCCGATCCCTCCCTGCTGACCTGAGGAATGGGCACCTGTGCTCTTCGGCTGGCTCACCTATGGGAGTCAAGGTGGTGGGGCCATCTCCGGCCTGTCTTCATGCCAGGGATGAATCATGCAGTAGGCAGAGCGGAAGGAGTCTCTTTGTTGACAGCTTTCCATCTGGACTTTGGATACGGCTGATGGTTCACGTAGCGCGTGGGTTAGCTGGAAGGGGCTACGAGAGTCAGCGCCTGCATGAGGGCATGGGAGTGTATAAAACATCAGCAAAAGAACAGCCCGGCAAAACTCAGAGGAGCATGTCTGTCCCTGAGTTTCAGGTCCCTGGGTTTGTGAGTGTGGATGACTGCAGCTTGGACCAGCCGGCATTTCATAGTCAATAGGGTCCTTTGGAGCCTCATTCAGATAATCCAACTGGAGCACACCTGAATAAATACATCAAGCTCAGGTGGCTGAAAGTAACCCCCTTTGAGTTTAATAATTAAAATAAGCAGAGCTATTAAGATGAATTTCAGATTGTCATGTATAAATATAAGAGGCTCCATAAAGCACAGTGTTTTGTGATTCATATAGGAATATGATGGATATATGATACGTTTTCCACAGCTATTTAAGAAAAAAAGATTATCTTAGTCATGGGGTAAAGTTATGTGATGCATTGCACCATCCAGGCTGTGTCTGGGCCAGTAGAGATTCTTTTTTTTTTTTTTTTGTCAAAGATTACTTCTTGGCAAACAAGATATGCAAACGCCAGAATACAGTAAAACCACATTTAATTGGACCTACTTGCCAACTTCTTGAACACAGCTTGGATTATTCCACTGGAGGCTGCTTCTGTTAAAAGCTGGGGGAGGAGGAAGTGGCATATTGACAAGGCTTCAGATAATTTTTTTTTTTCACTCGAAGTACAATTATGCAACGAGCCAAGTTTGGAAGTATTTTACTATGTTTAATAATTATTATTAAAGATATTGTAAAACATATGCATTTGTTAAGTGGAATGTAATGGGAGTAAAATCATGTCATAAATTTTACTTTGGATTTATTTTCCTATTTTGTTTTTTATTTGACAGCCTTCCAAATTGATTCTAGCCAAAACCATGCACTCTAATACATATCGTACTTGATATTAAAGTGAGAATATGAGTAATTTATAGAACCCGAGTGAGAACAGTTTTCTTCTCTAAGCCAACCTATATGGAACTGCCACCTCTGTTCAGGTAGCAGCTGACACACAAACCATACACAGAGAAGGGAATAATAGGGATGGAGAAATACTATAAGTTCTTCTCCCAAAAGAAGCACCAAACCCCACATTGTCCTGGGCGCGTATCTATTGTTCAGTCGGAGATCAGGGCCAAGGAGACCGATAACTATTTCTGTGTGTGTGTGTGTGTGTGTGTGTGTGTCTAGAAGAATCAGACTCCTCTAGAAGTGTGATTGGGGATTCTCTGACAATTCCTAATTCTACTCAGGTGAATTTTGGCTTCAGGTGATGCTAAATTACACCGTCATCCCTAACTCAGAAAGCTGAGAAAGCATGGCATCCGGTTTGTTTCACTTATTGAGCTTAAACAAATTGTCTTTACAGTCTCTTTTACAAGAGGGGAAAAAGTACCCCTGGAATTGCACTTCTGAAAACCGAACAAAGGTGCCATCTCCAGTGATTGGCAAGATCCTGTGCATTTGCAGTGAACTCCACCTGCTCTGTGAAAACCCCACGGTTTTCTCACGACCCCACTCGAGCTGCTTAGCCATTGGACCCTCTCTTTCGAGTGTGCAGATGCGTCAGTCTGTCTTCTGTCTGCCCCGCAGGTTCATTGTTTTCTCTGCCGCCACAGGAAGCGACCAGGAAAGGAAGGCGGCCAGCAGGGGAGACGACTGACCTTCGCAGCCATCCTGCCTCCCCTGCACTATCCACCCGCCCGCCCGGCGGGATCCCTAGGTGTGTTCCGAAGCTGCCCGGGGGCTTGCGGGAGCAGAGGCTGCCGTGCGCCCGCGCGGGGTGGACTGCAGCAGGCAGCCCCAGCGTGTGCAGAGGGGACGTGAGGACATCTGGCCCGTGTCCCTGCGAGCAGGCTCCGCAGCAGGCCTTTGAAAATCCTCCGCACCGGCCCCCAGCGCCTTGGAACTTTCTCCCTGGAGAATTTAGAAGAGGCGGTGCCCTTGATTTCTTGGCCATCTAGGCCTCGGGCGCGTGCAGAGCGGTCCGCGAGCAGCGCGGCGCGGAAGGCGTTCGGTTCTCAGAGCCTGGAGCCCGCGGGGGTGATGCCCTGCTGCTCTCCAGCCCTCTGCTCCCTGGCTGTGCCTCTTGAAAAACAAGTGACTGTATCTCTCTGGGCTTCTTTTTCTTCATCTTTAAAATAAACTCTTGGGCCAAATGACTCTGAGGTTCTTTCCAGCTCTGAATTCCTCGGGCATTTTTAACCTGTTTAACTGAAATGCTGATTAAACTTGGACGGATAACAAGGAAATATTTTCCAATCAGAGTAGAGACGTGACTAATTTGCCACTCAGGTTTCTGAAGCTTATGGTGGTCCAAGGAACACCCACTTAGACAAGGGAGGGCATGGGCAAGGCTGGTAAGCACTTCCACCTGCCTTTGGATTTTTAATATCAGGTTATGTTTTCCCACGCACATGCCAGACACATGCCTCTTGTCTTTGGTCAAGCCCAGTGGTTTGGGATTAATTTCTATTTTTTTTCATAGGAGAACCCTGAGAGAGCCTAGTTAGATATCAGGCAAGAGCTTCTTTAGTTCTACACACACCTTTGGGAAAGTGAATGGGGATGGTATCACATTCGTTGTTGACATTTGTTATTTTAACTAGCAGTGAACGAGCGTTGAGGGCTCCTGGCTAGGGCAACATTGCTGTTAGTCCTGCAGAGGTTTTGTGCTTGTTCAGCTTCTCTACAGAGTCTTGGTTGGACAGCTCCCTGCCATCTTCTTAGGACAGGCCTTGTAAATAAAAAGGCGAATTCTGGCTTCCATAGGAAGGACCCCACCACAGACCATTGCTGTGGGCATGGTTCACCAAATTTGGAGTATCCAAGGGGACTGGTGATAGGTCTACAGATCAGAGGTCATTTGAGTTAGGAAGATCATCAAAAGAGAACACACAGCACTCACAAATGGACAAATTAGGAAAGATCAAATTCTTAGTGACTGTCATAAAAATCCCATCTTTTGTCATTGACAGCTAGACCATTGACCTACTCATTCCCCTGTGTGTCTATCTTGTAATTAATCCATTCCAGTATGGAGGAAAACACTACCAGATTGTTGTGTGGGGGAGGGGGAAAAAAAAACAGTCCAAGAGAATGATGGTGAACTAATTTGTACCAGAGTCTAACTCAAATATTTTCACTTTTATTTTTTTCATCCTGAAGTCACAAAGTAAAATGGTTAAGGAATTCAAGATTAGCATGTAAGTGAGACTGAAATAGGACTGCATTCTTATATTAGTTAAAACTCTTTGGTTGCAAGGAACAGAAATCCAACTTAAGCTAGTTTAAGCCAAGCAAGAATTTCATTATAAGGCTACATGGATTCAATGAAATCCAAAAGAGGAATATGGACAGGCCTTGGGAGCAGCTAGAAGTGGGAGCTCAGAGGCTGTCAGGATTTGTTCTCCTTTTCTTGCCTCTGAACTCTTTCTGCTGATTGGCATTTTCTATTCCTCAGTCCACATGGTGGAACAAGACTGCCAACTGCTTCTGCATTTACATGTCTTCATTTTCAGACACCCAGGGAAAGGCTGACTTCTTTTGTCAGTTGCAGTTCCCAGATCCTGGGGGAGAATTCTGATTGGCCTATTTAGATTGGGCGCCCACTGCTGGACCAATGGGCTGTGCCAAGGCCACGCCCATTGCACCAATCTGCAGTCTCTTGTGGTGGCCATATGCACATGGAGAGCACAGAGTATGGGAAGGACAAGGGCATGGGGGATGGGGAGATAGTTCCCTGAAATGAGGCTGCTGCTGAACTGACAAAATTATAGGGCCCATTACATTTGTCTGAAATTAGAGGGAAACTATGAAAAAATATATTTATCTGCAAGTGAAACAATACATTCTTTCTTGTGGTCTAACATCAGTTTATGTCTAGTCCATGGTCAAGTAGTTAAAGGAAATAATCTATGCTTTTTAAAGTACTATAAAATACAAGTTAATTTTCATTTAACTTAATTCATCAAATGTCCCTCCAGTTACTTATCATTTGTAATCTTGGAGCATGTTCATACATATTTTAATGAAATCCTTACCTGACTCATTCTGGTGAGGCCACAAAACTTAATTGCTGGCCTTTGTTGTTGTTTAGTCACTAAGTTGTGTCTTAGTGTTGTGTCTGACTCTTTGCTACCCCACGGACTGCAGCAGGCCAGGCTCCTCTGTCCACCACTATCTCAAGGAGTTTGCTCAAACTCATGTCCATTGAGTCATTGATGCTATCTAACCATCTCATCCTCTGCTGCCTCCTTCTCCTAGCTGGCCTCACCTCTCAGCTATTTATATTTAACAGTGATCCAGGTGTTCCATGGGGGGTGGGGGGTGGGATCGGGGAACAGAGCCCAGTGGAAAGAGAAGATGCTTCTCCCTTTCTCCTTGTTCAGGATGTAGGAAAGAGGTGGTGCAACAAAGAGCTCTACAGTAGGCAAGAGTCATGTGTTCTCAGTCAGGGACACAGGAATCCATGGGTGCAGAGGGGCCAGGGGAAGTGGGGGGCAATACTGATCACCGTGAATGAGGCCCTCTGGGGCTGGGTGTTGTCTTCTAGCAAAGCTGCAGGGCTTCGACTGTCATAGTGTCACAGTTAGGAGGTCCATCTGCCTGTTGGAAGGAAAGAGTGAGCCCCAGGGAGACATGACTCCTCGTCCTGAGGCAGCAGAAACATTCAGATTGTTTTAAGTGGCAGACCTAGGCTGGACATATGGCTTGTCACTTTGTCCATGGGGATTCTCCAGGCAAGAATACTGGAGTGGGTTGCCATGCCCTCCTCCAGGTGATATTCCCAACCCAAGATCAAACCCAGATCTCTCGGATTACAGGTGGATTCTTTACCATCTGAGCCACCAGGGAAGCCCTGAGTATTCAATACCTCCTCCCTAAAGATGCAAAACAATCAGAGTTTGAATTATGTCCTCTGGTTACAGTTAGGTCCTCAAGATCAAGGAGGAGAGGCATAAGGTTAATTAATTCAGGGTGTCATAGACTCGTTTGTGTGTCATATGAGCGTTTTAGGGCACCTTGGATTATGTTGTTGCTCTTTTTGCTTAAATTGTTGTGACCTGCATTGGGGGAGCTTTGGGGTTGGACAAGATATTATTATCTTATTTCCAGCCTTCCCTGACCTTGCCCTCCTCCCTGCCTGTGAGGGCACCTGGGAAGCCAGGATAGGAGAAGGGTTTGTACTTTGAAGGCAGGCAGAGTTGTGTTGTGGCTGTGCACTCGGGCAGGCATTCACTCACCTGGACAGAAGTTTCTGCCTCCCCCCCTTAGAAGGGCCGTGTGGACTGGTGGTATGGAACCTTTCAGGCAGCAGAGGCATTGCATCTGGCAGGACCACTTCCGTCTCAGGTGACAGGAAGTGAACTCAGACCAGCTTGACAAAAGAAGGGAATTCACTAACATTTGAGGATGTCTGGGGTGGCCTCAGGGATGACTGGGCACGAGGACTCAGATGACAATGACATTCAGCTCTCTTTCCTTCCAACCTACTCTTGCCTATACTTCTGTTTTTATACCTGAAAATGGGCTTTCTTCACATGGGGGGCATCAGACATGAACAAAGATGGTAGCTGGCCTTGTCCCAGCTAGTGACCCCAAACGGAAGAGGATGGCATCCTCTGAACATCTGTATTTAACTTTCTAGAAAAGAACTCGAAACTTACCCAGACTGTGTGCTTATCCACAAGCTAATCACCATGACCCAAGGAAGGGTGTACTATGCTTGGGTAGGCTTGGGGCTAAATAAGGGCTTTTTTTTGCCATGCCCCACAGCTTGTGGGATCTCAGTTCCCCGACCAGGGACTGGCAGTGAAAGCCCAGAATCCAAACCACTAGGCCGCCAAGGAACTCCCAGTGACTCTTTATAGCCACTTTATGAGCCTTAGTTTAAGCATTAATTCTTCATTCCCAGAGCTGGAAGTAGAACTGAAGAAAGTCTTGAGGGGCCCAGACATAGGAGAGGAAGACTGTACCAGGGAGCCAAGGATAGAGATTAATTTCTATTCATGGGTCCCTGCCTAGGAAGGCTAATTTGAGTTGGGTGTGGGAGGGAAGGAAAAAGTGATACGGGACAGGGAAAATATTTATGAAGTGACAACTGTGTATGGGAGGGTACACCTGCCTTCATGGAACTTACTGGTTAACGGAACAACTAAACAAAAAACTATGGTGAAGTTATCATACATGTTATGAATAGAGGAGTATATGGTGAGTAGAAACCCACAGTAAGAGCCATCCAGCCCGGCTGACATGTCACAGAATAAGTCACGCAATAAGTGGGTGGAACAGTGTTTGGAGCAGAGGGATCAGCATGTAAAAAGGCCAAAAAAGAGAACCAGGCTGCTTTCAGGAGCCTTAGTTAGTTCCTTCTCAGGACAGTGAGTAAATGACTAGGGCACCATGGGGGAAGGTACATGACTTTCTTAGGGCCGTCTAGTCAAGGCTGTGGTTTTTCCTGTGGTCATGTATGGATGTGAGAGTTGGACTGTGAAGAGGGCTGAGTGCCAAAGAATTGATGCTTTTGAACTGTGGTGTTGGAGAAGATTCTTGAGAGTCCCTTGGACTGCAAGGAGATCCAACCAGTCCATTCTGAAGGAGATCAGCCCTGGGTGTTCTTTGGAAGGAATGATGCTAAAGCTGAAACTCCAGTACTTTGGCCACCTCATGCGAAGAGTTGACTCATTGGAAAAGACTCTGATGCTGGGAGGGATTGGAGGCAGGAGCAGAAGGGACGACAGAGGATGAGATGGCTGGATGGCATCACCGACTCCATGGACGTGAGTCTGAGTGAACTCCGGGAGTCGGTGATGGACAGGGAGGCCTGGCGTGGTGTGATTCATGGGGTCGCAAAAAGTCGGACATGACTGAGCAACTAAACTGAACTGAACTGAACTGAAGTGGCTTCAAACCACAGAAATTTATTCTCCCATAGTTTCAAAGGTTGGAAGTCCAAAGTCAAGATGTCAGCGGGGCCTCACTCCTTCCTTCAGTCTTGAAGTCAGGCAATGGCTTCAGGCATTCCCTGTGGCTATCTCCAGTCTCTGCCTCTATTTGCACATGGCTTTCTACCCTACCTCTGTGTCTTCGTCTCTTGTGCTTCTTATAAAGACACTTGTCCTTGAGTTTAGGGCCCACCTAGGTAATCCAGGCTGATCTCCTCATCTCAGGATCCTTAACTTGATTACATCTGTCAAGATGTTAATATTCACATGGTCGGGGTGTTAGGATGTGGGCATATCCTTTTTTTGGGGGGTGCCATCCAGTCCAGTACAGAGCGGGGAGTAGGGAGGGATACTCTGGACTGACTGGCAAGGCCAGGTCCCAGATCCCAGAGCAGACCAGTGACATTTCCATTTGTTTTCTGGAAAAGCCACTGCTTGTTCCTTGGGAGTGGGCTGTGGGTGGGCAGTGTGATTGAAGCTGGTGGCCATTCTTCAGGAGACTTGCTGTGGTTCAGGTGAGAGTGAGGGAAGCTGGGCTAAGGCAGTGGCTGAGCAAGGGATGACAATGGATCTTACATCCACTCAAGAGAGCACGTCAACAGGACTGATTGGCCATAGGGTGGAGGCTGAGGGAGCCTCACGGACAATGTGCATGGTTATGCTCTGTCTTCTCCAGGAGACAGCACTGGAAGAGGGAAAGAATGTTGACTTCGGAATTGGCTAATCAGTGGGCTTTCCCAGGTGGCTCAGTGGTAAAGAATCTGCCTGCCAGTACAGGAGATACAGGAGACTTGAATTCAACCCCTGGGTTGGGAAGATTGGGAAGATCCCCTGGAGAAGGAAATGGCAACCCATTCCAGTATTCTTGCCTGAAAAATCCCATGAACAGAGGGGCCTGGTGGGCTACAGTCCATGGGGTAATAAAGAAGTGAGACACGACTGAGCAACCAGCCCACATGCACAAACCTGGGTTCAAATCCCAACACTTCCACTCCCCAGCTTCTTCACCTTTGTTATGTTTCTTATTTTCTCTGAGCTTAAGTTTTCTCCTCAATAAAAACAGAGATGATATACTGACTTCACAGGGCTCTGGTGGTGGTGGGGTGACTAGATGACAACATACACCACATGGGTGCCCCAGATGTTCGGATTCCCCCCTCTCCCCCTGCTCGATCACCCCTTCCTGCTGGGACTTCCCCCAGGCTTTAGCTGCACCCCCTTCTCCCCCATCTACTTCCTGGGCAGCTGGCCACCCACCTGCAACTCTTCTCCCCAGGAACCAGCCCACGACCACCCTCTCCACTGTCCCGGAACCTTCAACAAATATTCTCTCGCTTGCCCCTCCTAAGCAACACAAGGTATGAAATAGTGGTCTTAGCCCCCTTGAAAAGGGACCTGAAATACTTGCTTAATTTAGTCCCGGCTGTAATTCATTCATTCCCTCATTTCTTCTTGCATTTATGCATCTGCTCACTCAGCAAGCATTTCGAGTGGGCCAGGCATCCGGTTAGCACTGGGAACATAAAGCTGATGGTAACCGCGGTTCCAAGCTCCTACTGTTTGCTGATCCCACCAGCAGCCAACATCCCCTCTGCTCATGGATGTTCCTGAGTCACTGGTTTCCTGGCTTCACTCTGGTGTGGCAACCTCCACAGGTGAAGCCAGGTGGAGCATGACTTAACTTCTCCAGTCTAAGCCGGGGATCGGGGGACCCTGGAAAAACTTCCAAAGTCCCAGGAGGTGTAGTGGTTGTCCCTTGGAAAGCACACCTCCCTGCCCTACCTTTCAGGCACATTTCCAGTTTTACTTGCACATGTGCCATCCCTTGCCACCTCCCTCCTTCCTGCTTGTTGCTCTTAGTCTGGAAAATGGAGGGACTGGATCTAAAATGTATGTACCTACAAAGGTGTTGTGGAGCAGAAGCATGACAGCCTGGGTGGTTTCCTGGGACTGGACAAGCACCAAGCGTAAAGGATCTACCCCATTTTGCCCACTGTGGGAGCTGGGTTTGCTCCCACAAACCCAGGGGTATGGGGTTTGGGGTAGTGGGGAGAGTTCTGCTTTCCACCTTCAGGCTGTTGCCTGGAGCCTCACGGGTCCCAGTGGACATGTGTTCTTCTTGGATGTGCAAATGCCAGAAGTCTTCTAAGACTTAGGCTTTCCTGATGGCTCAGAGGTAAAGAATCTGCCTCCCAGTGCAGGAGACTCAGATTCAATCCCTGAGTCAGGAAGATCCCCTGAAGGAAATACTCCAGTATTCTTGCCTGGGAAATCCCATGGGCTGGGGAGTCTGGTGGGCTACAGTCCATGGGGGTTGCAGAAGAGTCAACTCTAAGACTTACAAATATTATGAGAGACCTTAAATCTGCTATCTCAAAGAGGAAGGGAGAAATGGTATGAATTCTGTGAAGGAAGGCTAAATCTTAGGGAAGAACAAAAGACTAATTTTATTAACTAATTAATTCATTTATTTTGCTCAGCGTCATGCAAAACACTGTGGGCTTTACCCACAGTAAAAAACACTGTTTTACCCACAGGAGAAGAAATTTGTCCCTATCCTGAAAAACCTAAAAGAGATTAGGGAGGAAAAAAAAACCCAAGAAAACGAATACACATGCATGTGTCTTGCTTTAGGACTGGCACAATATGAATTTAATGGGCACCTCGTGTTTAACAGATTCTGTATCACTCAATATAAATCCCTGCTAATCTCTCCAACAGTGTTTCCAGAACAGTATACACACTCATTTTACAGACAAGGAAACTGAAGTTCAGAGAGTAACTCCTCCAGGAACCAGGGTTCTACCCCAGTTCTGGTGACTTCAAAGTCCATTAATTCCTCATGTAAAAATTCAAGTTAAAAGACAGATGAAAGGGAATTTGGGGCATTATAGAAATGCTCTGTCTTTTGTAGATGAATTCAGTTCTTTAGTCTTTTTAATTTTCAGTGATTCTAGAACTTTCATGATACAGCTTTTGTTCATCTGACTTACTGCCACAATTTTAGGAACACCCCCAATGGGTTGCATGAGGCCTTGCTGACTGAGGAGTTTGTCGCTCAGTCTGGAAGTGTTATGTAGCCACAGATTCTTTATTTTATCTTAATGGAGTATAGTTGCTTTACACTGCTGTGTCAATTTCCACTGTACAGAAAAATGGATCAGCTACATGTATACATATATCCAGTCTTTTTTGGATTTCCTTCCCCTTTAGGTCATCACAGAGCATCAAGTAGAGTTCCTTGTGCTATACAGGAGGTTCTCAATAGTCATTTACTTTATACGTAGTGTATATATCAATCCCAATCTCCCAATTCATCTCCCCTACCCTCCCCCCTGGTATCCATACATTTGTTCTCTATGTTGCCACAGCTTCTTTAGGTGGCATTTGCTGATTCCAAAAGTCGATATGAGAAGACCTAAAAAAAGGAATTTAGAGCCAGAAGGGAACTTTGATTCTTTCAGTCAAATCCCTCTCTATCAAGTATGGAAATTGAGACCCAGAGAGGTTAAGTGACTGGCCTAAGGCCACACAGCTGGTTCGCAGTATGGAGATGAAACTTGGTTTTGCCTGGTGTTCCTTCCACCATCCGAGCTACTCAACACAGTAAAGGAGATGGCTTTACCTAAATCATCTGTGGCTTATAGAAGTGCTGTGAATGAGCACAGTCATCTATTCATTGATGGAGCAAACTGCAGGGAAATTATTACAACAGCTTACATGCTCTGGGATGCCCACAGTCAATCTATATGTACCCTCTGCCAGGAGCTAGGCTTCCCTGGTGCTGCGTGGGTGAAACCCAGTGAGCAACCTTGGCCCTGTTTCAGATTGGCTTTGCATTAAAGGATTAGTTTACGTTTAATTGAAGTTTGGCGCATTCTTAGCAGGAGTGGCCTTGCTCTGGCTTTCTGAAAAAAGCATGTGACTTTGGCCCAGCACTTGAGTTTCATATGGCAGGATCCAGTACCTGAGGGAACTGGCCCATTACTTTCTAGGGTCTTTCTGAGTTGAAGATAAGTCTGTGTGTTTGCCTTCTTCTTTGTTCCCTTCTCATAAGCTGTACTTCCTCAGATTTCAAGGAGGTATGGCTGGGAGAGACAAGGTCTGTGGGGACTGGGTGCTTCCACTTGGACACTTTGACAGCCCCTTTGCTGTCTCTATCTCCGTTCTCAGGGTCCGTCAGAACAGCAGCTCCCTCATCCTGCCCTTCCTTGGAGTACAGGAGGATGTGGGAAAGCGCAGTGGGCTCGGTGTCTGGCCCACGGCAACCCTCCCTATGAACCCGGCTCTTACTACTGCCACGGTCCCTGCCACTCATGACTTCTGCATCCTCTGCACTAACCCAGTGCCCACTCTCCTGGGACCACAGGGGCCCACCGCTGAGTGAATGGGAGGGAGGGATACAAGTGATGAGTGTGAAGGTTAGCGAGGGAATAAAACGGCCCCCAGCCCTGCAGTGCTCAACACCTCCTCCTG
>NW_011494889.1:8021763-8048353 GCF_000754665.1 Bison bison bison | reverse complement strand
CTGCAGTGCTCAACACCTCCTCCTGCTTGTACTGTACAATCCTTCCCCACATCTCTGCTTCTGCAGATTCTGACCGCCCCTCTGGCCCCCACCTCTCCCCAGATCTGCACCACTGACCGCTGCGTGGTGTGCTGTAACTGAGTCCTCTCCTCACTTGCTGCCTCCTCTGGGGCCACACCATGCCCTTGGCTGCTGAAGCCCTCCTATGAGTCAGGCCCTTGACATTGAAAGTCTCTTTTGCTTCTCAAGTTGGCCGCCTGCAGTGGAGGTTTCCTTATTGTGACAGGTGAGGAAATTGGGTTCACAGGAGCTAAGTGACTTGTCCAAGGTCACCCATGTTATGAGCCTGCAGAGAAGCAGGCTCAGGTCCACTTACCCCTGCATCTGCTGTTGGGGCGGCCACTGCCCACACTAAGGTAAGACGTAGCCACTGAACTTCAACTGCTAGTGTAGCTGGGGGTGTGGGTGGTTTTAGAAGCAGAAACATCACTGCTGACAAAAATCTGTATAGTCAAAGCTATGGTTTTTCCAATAGTCATGTATGGTTTTGAGAGCTGGAACTGTAGAGAAGGCTGAGTGCCGAAGAATTGGTGCTTTCAAATTGTGGTGCTGGAGAAGACTCTGGAGAGTCCCTAGGACAGCAAGGAGATCAAACCAGTCAATCCTAAAGGAAATCAGTCCTGAATATTCATTGGAAGGACTGACGCTGAAGCTGAAGTTCCAGTACTCTGGCCACCTGATGGGAAGAGCCAACTCATTGGAAAAGACCCTGATGCTGGGAAAGATTGAAGGCAGGAGGAGAAGGGGATGACAGAGGATGAGATGGTTGTATGGCATCACCGACTCAATGGACATGAGTTTGAGCAAATTCCAGGAGATAGTGAAGGACAGGGAAGTGTGCTTTGCTTCCAGTCTATGGGGTTGAAAAGAGTCGGACATGACTTAGCGACTAAACAACAACAGCAACACATCTTTCTTTTCCAATTTTTTTCAAAAGAGCCTGCATTCCTTGTGCAATTAAAAATAACATTAGTGAGGGGAGAACAAGATGGCGGAGGAGTCGGTGGATGTGGAGTACATCTCTCTCTAAGGATACATTAAGGATGCACCTTCAGACACAGAAGTAAGTGCATGCAGAACACCAGCTGAGAGAGGACAGGAATACCTGACCAGAAGAAAAGAATACATAGAACCACGCAAAACTCTAGAGGACGAAGGAACTAGGGGGAAAAAGAGGAATATTAGTAGGACTGGACCTGCCATCTGCAGGTGGGTGAACTGAAGCAGGGGTCCAATCCCTACATCGGGGCAACTGTCTGAGTCAGAGGAGAAAGATTTAAGGCTGAGAGTGTGAGCTGAGCTGTGGCAGCCTAAATGGAATGAGAATCAGACAGTCCTTGCCACAGCCATACGTACTCCAGACAGGGACGAGGGTCCCCTGGAAGGCGCAGTGGCTGGGAGCTGGAGTTTGGGGAGTGTGGAGCAATCCCAGGGCGAGGGATGCTGTTGACTGTGGAGAGACAGATGGAGGGGAGGGAGGAGATTGTGATGGGAAATGCCTGTGAAAGAAAGCTGGGCAGCCTTAGAAGCAAGGCGATACTGCTGAGTCACGTGTAGGGGGTGGACCCATCACCATAGCCTCTCTCTCCCCACACATCAGCATCGGAAGCTGAACAATAGAGAGGCTGGCCCATGAAACTCCTGCAGGACCCCACCCAGGGTGCTCCTTTAAGTGACTGATGAGCCCATCTACAGAGTAGGACCCCAGCCAGGGGGGGCCCCTCTATGTGCCTGACGCACCAAACAACAGAGAAGGACCCCAGGCAAGGGAGACTTCTAAGTGCCTGAATGGGCAGAGCTGTGGAGAAAGACTGGCCAAAAAGGCCTTCTGATTGCCAGCTATTAAGAGGCTTGAAGAAAGA
The DNA here is from genome assembly GCF_000754665.1 of Bison bison bison. Lineage (NCBI taxonomy): Eukaryota > Metazoa > Chordata > Mammalia > Artiodactyla > Bovidae > Bison > Bison bison. The sequence goes on along the minus strand of NW_011494889.1, from coordinate 8,046,431 downwards.
CTCTGATAGGGCCATAACTCCTGCAGCGGAGGCAGTCTGTGTCCCTGCACACTTGGCGCCACCAGGGTCCCCACAAGCCAAGCAGCTGCACCACTTTCACGCTCAACTCTCACTAGGGCAGAGCTGCCACAGGCAAAAAAGTCTTGCGTCTATGTGTGCAAGGTTGCTTTGGTTGTGTCCGACTCCTTGTGACCCTGTAGACTGTGGCCTGCCAGGCTTCTCTGTCAGGAATGGGGGTTCTCCATGCAAGAATACTGGAGCGTATTGGCCTATACTGGTCACCATACCCTTCTAGAGCACTATATTTCCTGCTGCCCTAGCCGCCAGCTCCCCTGAGTACCTGATGCTGCCAGACTCCCTGCAACCCAAGCAGCTGCACCACCTCCACACCTGGCCATCACAGGGGCAAACCCAAGTCCTCCAGGGCAGACTCAGGAGTAAACCCCAGTGGACGACCCCCACGCAGAGGTGGAAATAAAACCACAATTGAAACCCAGGGGCAGTGTGGCTAAGGAAGAAGACCCAAAACCTTCCCTCCAGCTGTACAAGCTGAAGATTCAATCCACACGATCAACTGGATAGACTCTATGTCTATGGAATACATAAGAGGTCAGCAAGAGCTCCCAGAAAAGAAAACACACTAGTTCTGATAGCTGTGGACACTGGAGGCAAGAACACACAGGAGTAGGACCAGGTTAGAATCTGAGCTGTCCCCACAGCAGGTCCAGACATCAGCACAGTTTTGGAGGGCATCCTAGGGAGGTGAGGTGGACTGTGACTCCCAGCAAGGGAAAGGACTCTGACAGCAAAACACAACAGTCAAAACATAAACATTTATTATTCTTATGTTTTGACTTGCTCTATAGATTCTTTTGGAGAAGACAATGGCACCCCACTCCAGTACTCTTGCCTGGAAAATCCCATGGGCGGAGGAGCCTGGTAGGCTGCAGTCCATGGGGTTGCTAAGAGTTGGACACAACTGAGTGACTTCCCTTTCACTTTTCACTTTCATGCATTGAAGAAGGAAATGGCAACCCACTCCAGTGTTCTTGCCTGGAGAATCCCAGGGACGGGGGAGCCTGGTGGGCCGCCGTCTATGGGGTCTCACAGAGTCGGACACGACTGAAGCGACTTAGCAAAATAGACTCTTTTGGATTATTTTTTCTTTTCTTTTTTCTTCCCTCCCCACCTGTGTTGTAATTGTCAATTTTTTTGGCACTATGAAGTCCAATTAAGCTTTTGAGCTTTTTTTTTTTCCCTCAGTCATATTTTTTATTGCTGTTATAAACCTCTGCTTCTACGCTGGGCTTGTGGAGTTTTCCTTATTTTTCTTTTCTCTTTTAAAAATATTTTAAACCTATTATTATTTTTTCTACATTTATTCCTTTGTTTGCTTTTCCTACTGTTCTTTTCCCTTTGCAGTTAATCTTGAATGTATAGAAATCTTCTTTATCTACTTCTATTTAACTTTGCATATCTATTCTTTCTTTCCTTTTCTCTCAACATATTTGTTGGTTTTATTTTCTTTACTTTATTCCCCAATTGGCACCTTGCTTTAGTTTTGTTTTCCAGCTTGTTCTTTAGTTAGTTTTGTTCTGGTAGATATACTTTTTTGGTTTCCTTTGTTTGCTGGGTCGATCTATTGCACTTTATTTTTGTTGAACTGTTCTGATTTTGCTTATAGGTGTATATGTGTATATTCAGTCACACTTTTTATTGTTGTTATAAACCTCTGCCTCTACACTGGGCTTTTGCAGTTCTGTGACATTTTCATTTTTTCCCCTTTTTTCTTTTTTCCTTTTCTCTTTTTTATAACTTTAATTTTTTCAAAAGCCTATTATGTCTTTTCCACATTTATTCCTTTGTTTGCTCTTCCTACTGTTCTTTTCCCCTTGCACAGTGAATAGATGTTTAAACAATTGGCACCTTGCTTTAGTTTTGTTTTCCAGTTTATGCTTTAGTTTTGCTCTTAACTGGTAAATATAATTTTTGATTTACTTTGTTTGCTGGGTCAATCTACTGTAATTTATTTTTGTTGAACTGTTTTCACTTTGCTCATGGGTGTACATGTATATGTGTATTTCTATTATTTTCATTATTATTTGCCTGATTTTGTAACTGCCATTTGTCTGGGGTTCATCCTTGGTTTCTCGTTTTGGGGTATTTGTTTTAATCTCACTTAATGCCACAACAAATCACTTGTGGAATCTTCGTTCCTGACCAGAGATCAAGCCATGAGCCTTTGGAGTGGGAGCACTGACTTCAAGACCCTAGACCACTAACCCTAGGGAGTATCAAACAGTGAGAACTCGCAGACAGGAAACCACTTGAATACAAGACCACCAGTAGCACCCTGTGCAGGATGCCTCATATAAACAACAAACAAAACAAAAATACAAACCCAATCATCAGCAGACAGGATTACCACCTCACTCAGACTTGCTCATCTGAGGAAAAACAAACAAACAAACAAAAACTCAGCACAAATCTCACCCTATACAAAGCTCACACAAACCACTGGACCAACCTTAGGAGGGCAGAAACCAAAAGGAGGAAAGAATTCAACCTTGAAGCCTGGGAGAAGGAGACCTCAAACACAGTAAGTTAAAAAAAATTTATGAAAAGGCAGAGAAATAGTATACAAATGAAGGAACAAACTAGAAACACAGAAGTCCAAATAAATGAAGAAGGAATAAGCAAACTATCTGGAAAAGAATTCAGAATGATAGTAAAAATGATCAAAAACCTTGAAAACAAAATGGAGAAAATGCAAGAATCAATAAACAAAGACCTAGAAGAATTAAAGAATAAACATACAGAGACAAACAACACAATTACTGAAATTAAAAATACTCTAGAAGGAATCAATAGCAGAATGTCTGAAGCAGAAGAACAAATCTGCTTCAGATAAAATGGTGGAAATAACTTCTGAAGAGTGGAATAAAGTAAAAAGAATGAAAAGAACTGAGGATAGTCTCAGAGACCTCTGGAACAATATCAAATGCACCAACAGTCAAATTCTAGGAGTCCCAGAAGAAGAAGAGAAAAAGAAAGGGTATGAGAAAATTTTTGAAGAGATTACATTTGAAAATTTTCCAAACACGGAAAAGGAAATAGTCGATCAAGTCCAAGAGGTACGAAGAGTCCCATACTGGATAAACCCAAGAAGAAACATGTCAAGACACATACTAATCAAGCTAACAAAGACTAAACACAAAGAATATTAAAAGCAACAAGGGAGAAGCAACAAGTAACATACAACAGAAACCCCATATGCTTAACAGCTGATCTTTCAGCAGAAACTCTGTAGGCCAGAAGGGAATGGCAGGATATATTTAAAGTATTGAAAAGGAAAAATCTACAACTAAGATTACAGTACCCAGCAAGGATCTCATTCAAAATGGATGGAGAAATAAGCTTTTCAGACAAGCAAAAGTTAAAAGAATTCAGTACCACCAAACCAGCTTTACAACAAATGTTAAAGGGACTTATATAGTCAAGAAATACAAGAGAAGAAAAAAGATCTACAAAATCAACCTCAAACAATTAAGAAAATGGCAATAGGAACAGATATATCAATAATTACTTTAAATGTAAATGGATTAAATGCTTCAACCAAAAGATACAAAGTAGCTGAATGGATACAAAAACAAGACCCATATATTTTCTGTCTACAAGAAACCCACTTCAGACCTAATAACACATATAGGCTGAAAGTGAGAGGATGGAAAAACATATTTCATGCAAATGGGAAGCAAAAGAAGGCTGGAGTAGCAATCCTCATATCAGACAAAATAGACCTTAAAATAAAGATGATTACAAGAGATAAGGAATAACACTACATAATGATCAAGGGATCAATCCAAGAGGAAGACACAACAATTGTAAATATCTATGCACCCAACACAGGAGCACCTCAATACATAAGACAAACACTGACAGACATAAAAGGAGAAATTGACAGTAACACAATAACAGTAGGAGACTTTAACACCCCACTCACACCATGGACAGATCATCAAAACAGAAAATTAATAAGGAAACACACGTCTTAAATGATGCAGTAGATGGGATGGATCTCATTGATATCTTCAGAACATTCCATCCAAATGCAGAAGAATACACCTTCTTCTCAAGTGCACGTCCGAACATTCTCCAGGATAGACCATGTCTTGGGTCACAAATCAAACCTCAATAAATTTAAGGAAATTGAAATCGTATGAAGCATCTTCTCTGACCACAATGTTATGAGACAAGACATCAATTTCAAGAAAAAAACTGTAAGAAACAAAAATACGTGGAGATTAAATAACACATTTATAAATAACGAACAGGTTACTGAAGAAATCAAAAGGGAAATAAAAAAGTTTCTAGAAACAAATGACAGAAAACACCACAACTCAAAACCTGTGGGATGCAGCAAAAGCAGTTCTAAGGGAGAAGTTTATAGCAGTACAATCCTACCTCAAGAAACAAGAAAAACATTGAATAGACAACCTAACTTTATACCTAAAACAACTGGAAAAAGAAGAACAAACCAAAACCAGTAGAAGGAAAGAAATCATAAAGATCTGAGCAGAAATAAATGAAAAAGAAATGAAAGAAACAATAGTAAAAACTAATAAAACTAAAAGCTTTGAGATGATAAACAAAATTGACAAACCTTTCACCAGACTCATCAAGAAAAAAAGAGAAGAATCAAATCAACAAAATTAGAAAAGAAAAAGGAGAGGTTAAACAGACAATGCAGAAATACAAAGGATTATAAAAGACTATTATGAACAACTGTATGGCAATCAAAGGGATAACCTGGAAGAAATGGACAGATTCTTAGAGAAGTTCACTCTTCCAAGACTGAACCAGGAAGAAATAGAAGTTATGAACAACCCAATTACAAGCACTGAAATTGAAGCTGTGATAAAAAATCTCTCAAAAAACAAAATCCCAGGACCAGATGGCTTCATAGGAGAATTCTGTCAAACATTTAGAAAAGAGTTAATGCCTATCCTTCTAAACTCTTTCAAAAAGTTGCAGAGGAAGAAACACTTACAAACTCATTCTATGGGGCCACCATAACCCTGATACCAAAACCAGACAAAGACAACACAAAAAACAAAACTACAGGCTAATATCACTGATGAACATAGATGCAAAATCCTCAACAAAACTTTAGCAAACAGAAATCAGCAACACATCAAAAAGCTCATACACTATGGTCAAGTTGGGTTTATTCCAGGAATGCAAGGATTCTTCAATATATGCATGTCAATCAATGTGATACACTATATTAGCAAATTGAAAGATAAAAACCAAACCATATGATCATCTCAATAGATGCAGAAAAAGCCTTTGACAAAATTCAGCATCCATTTATGATTAAAACTCTTCAAAAAAAAGGGGCATAGAAAGAACATACCTCAACATAGTAAAGGGCATATGTGATAAGCCTACAGCAAACATTATTCTCAATGGTGAAAAACAAAGCATTCTCCCTAAGATCAGGAACAAGACAAGGGTGTCCACTTTCACCACTATTATTCAACATAGTTCTGGAAGTCCTAGCTACAGAAATCAGAGAAGAAAAAGAAATAAAAGGAATCCAGATCAGAAAAGAAGTAAAGCTCTCACTGTTTGCAGATGACATGATACTGTTGATAGAAAACCCTAAAGATAGTATCAGAAAATTACTAGAGCTAATCAGTGAATTTATCAAAGTTGCAGGATACAAAATCAATACACATAAATAACTTGCATTTCTATATACTAACAGTGAAAAATCAGAAAGAGAAATTAAGAAACCGATCCCATTCACCATTGTAACAAAAAGCATTAAATCCCTAGGAATAAACTTACCTAAGGAGACAATCGGAGAAGGCGATGGCACCCCACTCCCAGTACTCTTGCCTGGAAAATTCCATGGACGGAGGAGCCTGGTAGGCTGCAGTCCATGGAGTCGCAAAGAGTTGGACATGACTAAGCGACTTCACTTTCACTTTTCACTTTCATGCATTGGAGAAGGAAATGGCAACCCACTCCAGTGTTCTTGCCTGGAGAATCCCAGGGACGGGGGAGCCTGGTGGGCTGCCATTTATGGGGTCACACAGAGTCGGACATGACTGATTCGACTTAGCAGCAGCAAGGAGACAAAAGGAAAATTATAAGACACTAATGAACTAAATCAAAGACAACATAAACAGATGGAGAGATATTCTGTGTTCCTGGGTAGGAAGAATCCATATTGTGAAAATGACAATACTGCCAAATGCAATCTACAGATTCAATGCAATCCCTGTCAATGGTATTTTTTTTACAAAACTAGAACAAAAAGTTTCACAATTCGTATTGAAACACAAAAGACACTGAATAGCCAAAGCAGTCCTGAGAAAGAAGAATGGAGCTGGAGGAATCAATCTTCCTGACTTCATATTATACTACAAAGCTGCAGTCATCAAGACAGTATGGTACTGGCACAAAAACAAAAATATAGACCAATGGAACAAGACAGAAAGCCCAGAAATAAACCCATGCACCTATGGGTACCTTAGTTTTGACAAAGGAGGCAAGAATATACAATGAGGCAAAGACAGCCTCTTCAATAACTGGTGCTGAGAAAACTGGACAGCTACATGTAAAAGAATGAAATTAGAACACTTCCTAACACCATACACAAGATAAACTCAAAATGGATTAAAGACCTAAATGTAAGACCAGAAACTATAAAACTCTTAGAGGAAAACATAGGCAGAACACTTGATGACATAAATCAAAGCAAGATCCTCTAGGACCCACCTCCTAGAGTAGTGGAAATAAAAACAAAAGTATACAAGTGGGTCCTGATTAAACTTAAAAGCTTTTGCACAGCAAAGGAAACTACAAGCAAGGTGAAAAGACAATCCTGAGTGGGAGAACACAATAGCAAATGAAACAACTGACAAAGGATTAATTTCCAAAATATACAATCAGTTCATACAACTCAATGCCAGAAAAACAAACAGCCCAATCAAAAAGTGGGAAAAAGACTTAAGCAGACATTTCTCCAAAGAAGACATACAGACGGCTAACAAACACATGAAAAGATACTCAACATTGGTCATTACTGCTGCTGCTAAGTCACATCAGTTGTGACCGACTCTGTGTGACCCCACAGACGGCAGCCCACCAGGCTTCCCCATCCCTGGGATTCTCCAGGCAAGAACACTGGAGTGGGTTCCCATTGCTCATTATTAGAGAAATGCAAATCAAAACTACAATGAGATATCACCTCACACTGGTCAGAATAGCCATCACTGGAAAGTCTACAAACAATAAATGCTGGAGAGGATGTGGAGAAAAGGGAACACTCTTGCACTGTTGATGGGAATGTAAATTGATACAGCCACTATGGAAGATTGTATGGAGATTCCTTTAAAAAACTAGGAATAAAACCACCATATGACCCAGCAATCCCACTCCTAGGCAAATACCCTGAGGAACCAAAATTGAAAAAGACACATATATCCCATTGTACACTGCAGCATTATTTACAATAGCTAGAACATGAAAGCAACCTAGATGTCCATCAACAGATGAATGGATGAAGAAATTGTGGTACATATACACAATTGAATATTTCTCAGCCATAAAAAGGAATGCCTTTGAGTCAGTTCTGATAAGGTGGATGAACCTAGAGCCTATTATACAGAACGAAGTGAGTCAGAAAGAAAAATTCAAATATTGTATTCTAACATATGTATATATATGGAATCTAGAAAAATGGTACTGGAGAATTTATTTACAGGGCAGCAGTGGAGAAGCAAGGGAGGCCTGGCGGCTCAGAGGTTAAAGCGTCTGCCTGCAAGGCGGGAGACCTGCGTTCAATCCCTGAGTCGGGAAGATCCCCTGGAGAAGGAAATGGCAACCCACTCCAGTATTCTTGCCTGGAGAATCCCATGGACAGAGGAGCCTGGTAGGTTACAGTCCACGGGGTCGCAAAGAGTCAGACGTGACTGGGCGACTTCACTTCACTAGTGGAGAAGCAGACTTAGAGAACAGATTATGGACATGGGGAGAGGGAGGGGAGGGTGAGATGTATGGAAAGAGTAACATGGAAACTTACATTACCATATATAAAATAGATAGCCAATGGGAATTTTTTGTATGGCTCAGGAAACTCAAACAGGGGCCCCGTATCTATCTAGAGGAGTAGGATGGGGTGGGAGATGGGAGGGAGGTTCAAAAGGAGGGGATACATGTATAGCTATGGTTGATTTATTTGAGGTTTGACAGAAAGCAACAAAATTCTGTAAAGCAATTATCCTTCAATAAAAATAAATTAAAAAATAGCATTAGTGATTGTTGGCAGTGCACAAGTACTTATTAAACACTGTTCATGTGCCGTCTCATTCATTCTTCACATGGCCCTGGGGTCGAGCGGTCCAATGATTGTCATCCTTGCTTTCTAGGGGAGGAAACCAAGATGTAGGAATGTTCAGTAACTTGTCCACAGACTCACAGTTGAAAGTCCCTGCCTGAAGGAGCTTACTTACTGCTTCCAAGGGGAAATTGAAACTTTGTCTTAGGAATAAAAGAAGCATTCCATTTAATATGAAATGCCCAGAATAGGCGAATCCATAGAAACGGAGAGCAGATTAGTGGTTACCAGGGGCTGGAGTGGGGGTGATGAATGGGGAGTGACTGCTAATGTGTACAGGCTTTCCTTCTGAGTGATGAAATGTTCTGGGGCTTGACAGTGGTGACAGTTGAAAATACTGTAAATGTACTAAAAGTTACTAATGGTAAATTTTATATTTGTAATTTTACCACAATTTTTCCAAACATAAAAAAAGACTAGAAAAGACATATTATTACTAATCACTTCCAGGAGCAATTACATTTTGGAAGCTCTTTTAAAGAAGGAATATAAATTCATGAATTAAAAAAAAAGAATAAGAAGAAGCCCTTGGGGATGGGGAACCAAAAAGACCCAGAAAGGGAATCCAATGGCCAATAGGATTATTTATTCTACTGAAGGGGTCAGCATGTTGATAAATGTCACTATCTAAGTGCTGAATGCAAAGTGCTTTATGTAGATAGTATCATCTATTGCTTGTAAATGGAGAAGGCAATGGCACCCCACTCCAGTACTTTTGCCTGGAAAATCCCATGGATGGAGGAGCCTGGTAGGCTGCAGTCCATGGGGTCGCTAGAGTCGGACACGACTGAGCGACTTCCCTTTCACTTTTCACTTTCATGCATTGGAGAAGGAAATGGCAACCCACTCCAGTGTTCTTGCCTGGAGAATCCCAGGGATGGGGGAGCCTGGTGGGCTGCCGTCTCTGGGGTTGCACAGAGTCGGACACGACTGAAGCGACTTAGCAGCAGCAGCAGCAGCAGCATTGCTTGTAATAGCCCTGGACATTGTTACTTTTTTCCCTTCCATTTCACAGATGAGAAAATTGAGGTGTAGAAGAATGACTTACCAAGGTCCTGAAGCCAGTGAATCCAAGCTGGGCTTTGATCCAGGTGGCCCGAGCTCCAGGTCCACACTCTTCACGGCCAACACCATGGACCCGCGTGTCCTGTGCTGTGATCGTAAGTGCACGCAGTGCAGTGGAACTCAGTTAAAACATTGCTGTCTTTAGCCTTCCTGCTTTCAGCAGAAATAGCCTGTCCAGCAGGAATAAGTGCTTCAGGAATACTGAGCTTGGTGAATCTGTTGAACATGGGAACCCCAGCAAGGCTATGCTGGATGATGGCAATTCATGTTCAAATCAACCTATGTCTTGAAGTTTGCATTTGGTGGGAAACAGAAGAGAAGACATGAGCTCCTTGCCAATTCCACCCAGTAGGAAGCCTGCTGTGGGGCTTCCTGACTGCCGTCCAGTTGCTGGGAGGCATGGTGGTGTCTGTCCTAGCTCTGGCTGTGGCTTAGGGCTTACATGCTGATGGCCACTGCCACTGCCTAGGAAAGGTGAACAGGGAGACAGCTCCACTGAGGTGGGCTGAGCAGAGCAATGAAAGATTGAAAAGCAAAATGAAATGCCAAACCCATAATTCTCTGGCATAGACACTCTTTAGAGCCCAGGTAGGGCTGAGAGCATGCTCTCTGTGTAGAGACATCAGTGCAACCCATTGTCTATTTCACAATTCAAGTTCAGTTTGGATAAATAACAAGAAAAGCAGCAATGAAACCCCAAGCATACACGCATGCTAAGTCACTTCAGTCATGTCTGACTCTTTGTGACCCTATGGACTGTAACCCACCAGGCTCCTCTGTCCATGGGATTCTCCAGGCAAGAATACTGGAGTGGGTTGCTATGCCCTCCTCCAGGGAACCTTCCCAACCTAGGGATCAAACCCAGGTTTTTTAAGTCTTCTGCGTTGGGAGGTGAATTCTTTACCATTAGCACCACCTGGGAATCCCCACAATAAAACCCCAATGCTGTGGAAATGTCTGCTCTTCATATAAGAGTTTAGGGCAGAAACATGAAGTCTCAGACCCTGAAACTTCAGAGGACAAAGAGAATGGGTCTCAGGTCACCTGGTCACCTGGATTCCCTCAGCCCCAGGCTGACCAGTTGATGGAGTCCATTAACGTGATCTTTGCATGGTTTCTCCTCTTTGCTGCCCTCTCCCTGCCTGTGCCCATGCTTGGCTACCTCCTGCCTGGATCTTCTCAAGGCCTTGCTAACTGGGCTTCTTCCTTTGGGAGTTGTCTGTTGTTATGAAGCCTGCAACCACTAACCCATCAGAGTGAACTTCCTAAAGCACGGGTCAGGTCATCAGTCTCCCTTGTTCCAAACCCTGCACTGGCCCCAGGTGCCTCACCAAATAAACCCCAAACTCCCCAGCCTGGCACTCAGTGCGCATGGGCACCTAGTTCCCTGCACCCTTTCATTCATTACCTCCTCAACACATATTTATTTCACCATGTGCTAGGCACCGGGCTCACCACAGTGGATACAAAAGGACAAAGTCCTGGAGCCTTGTCCCGAGGATTTGAGAGTGTGCTGGTGTCCACCAGCCAGATGCTGCGGAGCACCGTAGCCTGAGTGCTAATCCAGTCTCAGGAGGTCAGTGAAGGTTTCCTGTCCAAAGTCATTTGCTGTCCCTGGAAGAAGGCATATGAGAGAGTCACATAACGCCCAGGCTGGGGAGTGTGCGGAGCAGGAAAATGGAGGGGGCACAGGGAGTACAAGGCCAGAGGCAAGAGAATATGAGTAGTGCAGTCGGGCTGTAGTCCATGAGAGGAACGTGGCGACAAGGGAGGGCATCCTCACTGTGAAAGGTTTGAATACCCTGGTGGAGTTCAGACTCAGTCCTGAGAGCAGCAGGAGGCTGCTGAGGGATGTAAGCAAAAGAGTAATGTGAACAGATCTGCATTCTATGAAGTCTATTCTGTCTGCGGTTTGGAGAAATGATTGCGAGGAAGGGGATGGGGGTCTAGTGGGGTGAGGAGATCCAGGAATTCAGGCAAAAATCATGGTATTGGGGGTGGACAGAAGGGGACGGAATGTGAGAGTGATCTGAGATGCCAAGAGCCAGTCTGGACAATGATCTGAGGTTTAGGGTGAGAGAGAGGTAGGCGACAAGCCCCTTCTATGGCTTTCTGGCCTTGGCAGCTTATAGACAATGGTGCCTTGCCTGGGCCAGAGTATCAGACGGGCAGCTCTCAGGTCTGGGCAGGGCTGGGTGGGGATGTGAGATGCTGAGTTCAGCTTCAGCGAGTCAATGCCTGTGACACAGAGGAGAGATATTTATCATGACTGGAGGCAAGCAGAAGAGTACCAGTGTTCAAGGCTGGACTTGGGAAAGAGAACCTGCCATAGAGGCAGAGAGGGAGGAGGCCCAGAGGCAGGAAGAAAGCCTGGGAGCTGGTCCTCAGAGTCAGAATGCCAAGGAAAATGAGGACCAAAGAGCACGTGCTTCTTGTTGTCTCAGCAAGGAGGTTGTTGATGACCTTGGCAGGAGCAGTTTCCACCGAGGAGGAGTTGCTGCTGGTGGGGGAGAAGCCAGACTGCAGTGGGCTGAGACGTCATCTGAGCTGAGACAATGGAAACAGTAGGTGAAGATGAAGATGATTTCTGTCAAGAACGTTGGCCAAGGATGGGGAGAAAAAGAAAGGACTGAGTTCGGAGAGGAAAAATCTTTCAAAGAGGATTTTCTTTCCTTCCTCCATTCTCTCTCCCTCCTTAGTAGGAACTATGAGCACATTCTACTGGGAAGGGACCAGTGGAGCAGGGGCAGGTGGAGACCCTGGAGGGAGGGGAATGCTCCATAGAGAAAGCTGTCGGGGAGGGACTCTGAGCCTGGGGGTGGAGATTGGCCCTGGGGAAGAGAGGTCCCTCTTTCACTGTTGTCACGAGGAGGGCAGGAGGGGGCAGAGGCAGGGCTGGGTGAAGCCATCATTTCTTCCTTTCTAGACTTGCCTTGAATTGCCCCTGCCCAGAAAGGGCCACACACTCCTCCCATGTGTGCCTGACCTTTCTCCCCTTGACGGCATGTATCAGCAGTTTCCTTTTTCTTCACATGCCCTTCATGCTGTTTTTAAATGCTGTGGTGTGTCCAGATTTTGTGGGACCTGAAGTGCACACATTTGAGACACCCTCTTTAAGAATAATGCTAAATTACATTGGCAAATCTTACAAAACGTGAACACTTGTCTACAGCTCCTTTTAGGAGTCTGTGAAAAGATCTCATGAAAACTTGGGTCCTTGAAGGTTAAGCTTCTTCAGCTTTCTGTTAAATTCTCCTAGATTCAAATGTTAAAATCATGGGCAAACCTCAAACTTGAACAACAGCAACAAAATAAACAAAAACAAACAAACAAAAAAGCCAAAACAAACCCAGAGAAACAGAAAACTCCTTCCATGAAGCCCTTCCATGGAAGGAAGTAAGGACAGCCTGGTTTCCTCATCTATAAAATGGGGCTAAAAGCATCTCTTTCCTTGTTGTGAAGATTAAATAAGGTAACATGTGGGAGAGAACATGGCATAGTTCTTTACTCATATTTGGGACTCAATAAATGATTGCTGAAGAAATAAAAGAACATATGATCCTAGCTCCATCTTCTCGCTTATCTCACTTTGACTTGCACTTTAGTTATTTATTTGTATGCTTATCCTATTCTTCTCAACAGACTCCAAATATATGTCTTGTTGTTTGAGTCCTTTACAAGGTTTATCAGTGTAACTTGGGCATTCCATACATTTGTTGAATGAATGGATGAACATATAAACTGTGGTGCATGAATCACTTCCTTAAGACGGAAGTTCATCGTTAGGAGATTTGCCTAGAACTCCACCTAAATGAGTTTTCCAGTTGAAGCTGTCAATTCTTGGTGCCCATGCTGGTGATCAGTTAACAAAAGACCAGGAAGGACTGCAGCTATGTCTTGGAAGATAACTCATGTTTGACTGAGGAAGCAGAAAGCGGAGAAGGCGAGGGTCTGAGACTTCCACCGACTTTCAAAGCTTAGCTGGCAGAATTAAGAACCTTTAAGAGAAAACAGTGTGGAGCACTGCTTGGGCTAAACATAATAAATTAAAACCCCTCAAATTAAGCAATACCTGTCAAATGAAACTCAGAAAGACAAGTCTAATGAATTTGTAGTATAATATGGGCAGATTTCTTTATTCATTTTGAACGTATTGCTGCTTAGAGAACTCATTTCCCAGAGCTAACTGTGTGGGGAGAAAGAGCGTTACTGTTTACTTCTCAAAAGGTTGCTGTGAAGATTAAATTTAAAAATTATTTAAAAGTGTTTAGTAAACTGCAATGCCTCTCAAGTGTATTTTATTATTGGCATTATTACTGTCCCCTGTTCTGATCTCTTGGTGCCCACTCTCCTCCTCCCCTCTCTTCTGGTAGATTTATATCCTACCAACTTCATTGAAATATCACCTTTCTTCAAATGCTGGAGTGTATTCCTAGGGCTCACTTCTCCTCATGACCAGGGTAGCCTGCCCACATACATGCCTGCCTATTCTCTGGATTCTGAGGTCTTTGAGAACAGAGATGATACCCAAGTCATTTTTATCCCTTAGTCCTGAGAACAAATGGACTGGTTCAAAATTGGGTAAGGAGTACATCAAAGCTGCATATTGTCACCCTGCTTATTTAACTTATTTGCAGAGTATATCATGGGAAATGCTGGGTTGGATGAAGCACAAGATGGAATCAAGATTTTCTGGAGAAATATCAATATCCTCAGATATGCAGATGATACCACTGTTATGGCAGAAAGTGAAGAGGAATTAAAAAGCCTCTTTAAGGTGAAAGAGGTGAAAGAGGAGAGTGAAAAAGCTGGCTTAAAGCTCAACATTGAGACAATGAAGATCATGGCATTTGGTCCCATCACTCATGGCAAATAGATGGGGAAACAATGGAAACAGTGACAGACTATCTTAGGGGGCTCCAAAACCATGCAGATGGTGACTGCAGCCATGAAATTAAGACACTTGCTCCTTGAAGAAAAGCTATGACTAATCTAGACAGCATATTAAAAAACAGAGGCATTACTTTGCCAACAAAGGCCTGTATAGTCAAAACTATGGTTTTTCCAGTAGTCATGTATAGATGTGAGAGTTGGACCATAAAGGTTGAGCACTGAAGAATTGATGCTTTTGAACCATGGTGTTGGAGAAGACTCGAGAGTCCCTTGGAGAGCAAGGAGATCAAACCATTCAATCCTAAAGTAAATCAACCCCAAATATTCATTGGAAGCCCTAATGCTGAAGCTGAAGTTGAAATACTTTGGCCACCTGATGTGAAGAGCTGACTCATTAGAAAAGACCCTGATGCTGGGAAAGATTGAAGGCAGGAGGAGAAGGAGATGACAGAGGACGAGATGGTTGGATGGCATCACTGACTCAATGGACATGAGTTTGAGCAAACTCTGGGAGATGGTAAAGGACAGGGAAGCATGGCTTGCTGCAGTCCATGGGGTCGCAAAGAGTCGGACATGATTGAGCAACTGAACAGCAACAACCTCCCTAGAACAATCCATGGCACATAGTAGAAGCTCAGTTAATGTTCGCTGGAGAGATGATGCTTTAAGATGATAGGAAAATAGTTCTTGTGTATTTTCATCTGAGTCATATGGGTGTATGACCTTTTCAAGGAAGGCAAATTTATTTCCCAAGACACCAGCTTGGTTCATTATTCCTAAGAAAACAAGGCTGTAAATATTTCCTGTTACTCTACAAGTCTTGGAGAAAAGAAATGTTCCATTTCCTTCTGGAAGCTGTAATATTCCTGTTCTCGTATAATTTCTAAACCACTATTGATGTCACTTGGAGGGAGGCAGCTCTTTGCAGTGGAAAATTCTCCAACAAGATGCCTAAGAATGAAGGGTTTAAATCCATGTGAGTTTTTCTAAAACCCTTGACTTTTCAGAGTTAAGTTTCCTCTTGTGTAAAGTGAAGATAACGATGCTGTCCTGCCTTCCCATTGAGGCTGTTTTCAAGATGAATAAACAATGCATCTACCAAAGCCCCACACCCTTATGCTCCCTCCTTTCAGGATAATCCTTTTAGATGGAGTCTGGGCTTCCCTGGTGGCCAGTAAAGAATCTGCCTGTAACGCAGGAGACCTGGGCTCGATCCCTGGGTCAACAAGATCCACTGGAAAAGGAAATGGCAACCTACTCCAGTATTCTTGCCTGGAGAATTCCATGGACAGAGGAGCTGGCAGGCTGCAGTCCATAGGCTCACAAAGAGTTGGATATGACTAAGTGACTAACTCTTTCACTTTGTGTAGACACAAAAGACAGTTATTGACAAACATTGACAAAGGATCACACATGGAAGGGAAATACTAGGAAAATGTGGAATCACAGATCTCCTTGGGGCAGATCGGTGGTAGTTGCTCCCAAGTAGCCATCCTAAGACTGGCAAGTGGGACCACTCAGTGGAAGAACAAGGGCACAGAACATAGAGGAATCATTGTGGGGCCTGCTGTCGTCTACTTGTCCTTCCTGCCTCTTACAACAGAGAAGCTCATCCCAGGAAGCCGTTCCTTTCTGTCTCCTCAGGATCCTGCATTTTGCTGGTCACTTGGGTTTCCCTGGTAGCTCAGTTGGTAAAGAATCCACCTATGATGCAGGAGACCCTGGTTGGATTTCTGAGTTGGGAAGATCCCCTGGAGAAGGGATAGGCTACCCACTCCAATATTCTTGGGCTTCCCTTGTGGCTCAGCTGGTAAAGAATCCGCCTGCAATGCTGGAGACCTGGGTTCGATCCCTGGGTTGGGAAGATCCCCTGGAGAAGGGAAGGGCTACCCACTCCAGTATTGGCCTGGAGAATTCCTCGGACTACAATCCATGGGCTTTCAAAGAGTCAGACACGACTGAACGTCTTTCACTTCACTACATATTCAACACCTCCCTCAAAACCAAGTCTTTCCCACCTCTTCCATCTTAAAAAATGTCCTCTCTCAACCCCATAAACCTTTGCTTCTCTCTCTTTCTTCTCTTTCACTGTCCAGTATCTTGACAGAGTTGAATGCTCACTATTTCCATTCCCTCATCTCATATTCACTGCTGATATGCTTCTATTTCTACACAGAATCACCTCTTGTTGAGAACCACATTGTCCACGTTTCTAAATCCAATGAATGGTCTTTATTTCATTTGTGATGATCACTTCCTCCTCAAAGCACTGCTTAGAGGGACTTCCCTTGTGGTCTAGTGGTTAGGATTCTGTGCTCCTGATACAGGGGGCTTGGGTTGCATCCCTTGCCATGAAACTAGATCCCATGTGCTACAGCTAAGAGTTCACATGCCACAAGTAAGGCTTGGCACAACCAAATAAATAAATAAATACATATTTTTTTTTTACTAAAAGCACCACTCTGAGTGGAAGGTAGGTATCCATGACAATGCTCTCTTCAGATTTTCTTATCTGTGGCTGTTTTTTTTTTTTTTTTCAGTCTCTATTGAGGTTGAATTATGTCCCCTAAGAAGATATGTTCAAGTCCTAACTTCCACAGAATGTGAGCTCATTGGGAAATAAGTTCTTTACACAAGTAATCAAATTAATGAGGTCATTAAAGTGGCTTCTAATCCAAAGACTGATTCCTTGTATGAAGAGGGAAATTTGGACATAGACACAAACAGAGGGAAGATAGCCATGCGATGATGGAGGTAAAGAGATTTTAGTGATGCATTCACAAAACAAGGAAACCCAAGGATTGCCAGGAGTCACCAGAAGCTAGGAAAAGGCAATGAGAAACCCTCCCCTAGAGCCTTCAGAAAAAGTATGCCCCTGTTGACACCTTGATCTTGGACTTTTGGCCTATAGAACTATGAGAGAGTACATTTCTACTGTTTAAAGCCACTAAGTTTGTAGTACTTTGTTACAACAGCCTGAGAAACTAATGTTGTCTTCTTTTAGGATCTTCCTTGGTTTGATGTAGGTTTTCCTAAACACTTAGTTCTAGGCTTCTTTTTATTTCTCTATGTAGCCTTCTCCCTAGGTGACCTTCCTTGCATCTACACTTCAGCTGTGGCATCTCTGTCTGTAAACCCTACCTATCTTTCAGCACTCTGCTCAGACCTGACTCCCACAAGAAGCCTTCTGCAGTAGTTGCTCTCGGAGCCTCCCAACAGCCCTTGGCACGCCTCGAGATCAGGTCAGACTCTTAACTGTGAACTGCTGCTCTCTGCCTACATGCTCTTCTTGCAGAGCAGAACACAGGAGAGTGAAGCCCTCCAGGAACCACCCTCCAACACTGAGGGATGGGAGTTGGAGAAGAGACAGCTCAGCTTCCTCACCCCGCAGTGAGCTAAGGCATCTCCCAGAGGCCCCAGCAGATTAAACCTCACTGGCCAATGGGGTAACTTGTCCATTAACTGGCTTTCTAATGGCTTTTTTCTTTGTCATGTGTCTCTACTCTCCTACCATGCTTTCTGGGGTAACCTCCCAAATAGACTGTTACACTCAAATCCTTTCTCAGGGTTTGCTTCTAGGGAAATCTATCCAAGACCATGTACATGAATGACCAGCTTGGGACAGGTTCTTATCCTTTCTAATAGCATGATGAGCATTGGCTGCACATTAGCTATCACAGTTTATATGCACATATTTCTTTTTGTGGTTATTTGAATAATGTTGTTTCTTATGCTAGAGCTGCTGCTGCTGCTGCTAAGTCACTTTTGTTGTGTCCGACTCTGTGCAACCCCATAGATGGCAGCCCACCAGGCTCCCCCGTCCCTGGGATTCTCCAGGCAAGAACACTGGAGTGTGTTGCCATTTCCTTCTCCAATGCAGGGGACAGCAAACAACAGCCCTCAGGCCAAATCAGGCATGACTACTCATTTACATATAGTTTGTAGCTTGTTTTGGATTATAATAGTGGAGGCTCAGTAGTTTCCATCATGACCTATGGCTTGCAAAGCCAAAATATTGACCATTTAACCCTCTGCAGAAAAAGTCTGGTGAGCCCCACACTAGGCTCTAAATTTGTATCAGTTAGCTCTGGCTCTACAAGAAGCCAACCTAAAACTTAACTGTTTAAAACAGCTGCCACTGGGAATTCTCTGGCAGTCCAGTGGTTGAGACTTGGCCTTCCAGTGTGGGGGAGCTGGGATACCCCATGCCTCTCAGAAAAAACACAACAACAAAAACTAAAAATATAAAGCAGAGGTGGTGGTATGGCAGATTCAGTGTGTGTGTGTGCCCAGTTGCTCAGTCATATCTGACTCTATGCAACCACATGGACCACAGCCCTCCAGGTTCCTCTGTCCATGGGGATTCTCTAGGCAAGAATACTGGAAGGGGTTGCCATGCCCTCCTCCAGGGGATCTTCCCAACCCAGGGATCGAACCCAGGTCTCCCACACTGCCAGCAGATTCTTTACCATCTGAGCCATCGGGGCAGACTCAGTGGAGACTCTAAAAATGGCCCATGTTAAAAAAAAAAAAAAAAAAGAAACAACTGCCATTTATTTCGCTCACGAATCTATGAGCTGGCTGGGTGGCTTTTCTGGTCTGCTCCTGACCAGCTGACTTCTGCTGGGCACTCCTATTTTCCTGTGGTTGGTTGGTGGGTCAATTGGAGGCAAAGCTCCTAGATGGCCTCACTCACACTTTAGAAGTTGGCAGCTGTTGTACAAGGAGACAGGAACAATTGGCCTTATGTCTCTCAACACCCAGCAGACTAGCTTGGGCTTCTTTACATGATGGTGGTCACAGGGGTTCTAAGAGCAGCTAGATAGGACGAAGCACAAGCATTTTTACAAGATTCTGCTTGTATCATGTTGGCTAGCATCTCATTGGCCAAAACAAGTCATATGGCCAAGTTTAGCATCAAAGAGGGAAGGTACTCCGAGGGCACGGTGGGGGTGTGGATACAAGGAGGGAAAGTGTCTGTGGCTACTTTTACAATTTTCCATGAAGCTCTGTGAGACCCACACCCTATATGTATTTACTCACCATTCTATGTTGATGGGTAAAGCATCGTGCCTGGCATGCTCTAGGTGCTAAATAAATATTTATTGAGTAAATAAAAGAGTTTTAACTGCTTGAATAACAATAATCTTTTATTGGACGTTTGCTCTATAATAGGTGTGATTTAAATATTTCACATATATAATCTAATACATATCATATAAAGTAGCCTTTACTGGTACCATTGTAGAGGGCTTCCCAGGTGATACTACTGATAAAGAACCTGCCTGCCAAGGTAGGAGACATTAGAGACACCCAGGGTTCAATCCCTGGGTTGAGAAGAACCCCTGGAGGAGGACATGGCAACCCACTCCAGTATTCTTGCCTGGAGAATCCCATGGACAGAAGAGCCTGGCAGGCTACAGTCCATAGGGTTGCAAAGAGTTGGACACCACAGAAGCAACTTTGCACACATGCACAGACAAGAACACTGAGGCTGAGGATTGTAACTTGCCCTATATAACCCAGGTAGTGAGTGAGGAACTAGAATTGGAAACAAGCTGGTTTAACTCCAAAGCCCATGCTGTCTAACCACTACTCTCAGATGCTCTTATTATAATTGTCATTGTTGTTTAGTTGCTAAGTCATGTCTGACTCTTTGAGACCCAGTGGACTGTAGCCTGCCAGACTCCAGTGTCCATGGAATTTCCCAGGCAAGAATACTGGAGTGGGTTGCCATTTCCTTCTCCAGGGGATCTTCCTGACCCAGGGATCAAAACCACATCCCCTGAATTGGCAGGCAGATTCTTCACCGTTGAGCCACCAGGGAAGCCCATTATTATTGTTGATTTTTTACTGAAAGTTTTAGATTTTTTATAGCTTAAAATTTCTTCCTTTATTTTACTACTTTAATGTTTAAAGCTGGGAACAGGGTACCCTGTTTCTGAAGGCCTCCCTTCCCCTCCTTCTTGGAGGTCCAGAGGGCCTGTGAACCTCATGACAGGTCTCCCATTCCAGTGCCAGATGGCACTTTTGAGTTAAAAAGTAAGTTTGTGCGGGCAATTGACAGCCCTACACCTAAAATCACTGCTCTTGACATCTCAGCAAAGTTGAGAGCTAACATTTCAACCAAGAAGGCAATAAATCCAGCCCCAAAGAAAGCTGCTGAGAGGTGCTGAAACAGGCTTGTATATCTTATCTCTTGACCTTTCAGTCCCTCCATGAGGAAATCCATGGATCAAAATCAAAATGGTCTCTAGTAAACATAGACTTATAATCACCATCATTAATTCAGAAGTCAATAGCTATTTAACTCCACAAACATTTATTTAACACTTACTGTATTCCAGGGCTTATGCTATTTACCGTAGGGGAACATAAATGTTCCTCCATCAAGACGCCCATCTAAACATAACTATCTGACAATGTTTTGAGTATAGTGGTGGAGACTTGCCCCCAAAATACAGAGCCCAGTTTGAGTAGTGGAAGTTGAAGGGAAAAACAGGGGATTATACAACCTTTAGAATCCAATTCAAGGTCAAACAAAACTGGGTTTCCATAACAGTATAATTGAGTGATCAAGTTCATGGACTGAGGTGTCAAACAGACTTGGGTTAGTATGCTATTTCTGCCACTTGTTAGGTATGCAATTTTGGGAAAGATAACTTCTCTAAGCTTTTGTTTTGTCATGTATAGAATGGGTTAAGAACAGCATCTGCCTTATAAAGTTTTGTAAGAATTAAAAAATACATATGTCAAGTACACAGCACAATTTTGAGCTGATAGCAAATGTCCTAAAAGTATGGGTATTATGACTGGTTGGGGTAGTAGTGCTGATAGTATATCATTAACTCTATTCATCATTCCTTAATTCATTCAACAAATACTTGCTAAGTGTCTGCCATATGTCAGACTCTATGGGAGATACAAAAATGACAAGATGCATATCACATCATGCTATCAAAAGGCTTACAGCTCAGTGTAGAGAAGACATATGTTAAAATAGCTACTCTCTTGTCCAGATCTAGGCTAGCACCTGATAAGAATAAGACCAGAATTCCCCTGCATGTAAAAAATAGTTTCTCCATAACACACCATTCTCTTGAACCATTCTGAATCTTTTTGATTTCAGATTTCTCTCCCGTTTTTCATTTGTAGTCTTCCCTTTGTCTCTTTGCCTTGGTAGTTGGTACAACTCTTTTTGTACTGACCTCCGGCTTTCATTTTTGGCTAGGGTTGATGTTCTCCCTTTGGATTATGTGGGTTGAGGGCCACTTCAGGCAAATATTTTGCCTAATTTGGCCTGAGTGGGAGACTGACTCAAGCTTAGTCCTCAGAGGTTGACCAGATGGCAAATGTAAGGTAGTGCTTGAAAAGAATCTTAAGGGAAGAATGTAAAGTGCCAGAGCCCAAGTGAAAGTCAGCATAGTGTGGACTTCTTCACATCAGCTTCATGGGCAAGAAGCAGCCAACCCCTATGATGTGATTCATTTTGTGCAACACAGAGCTCATCCTTGCAGCCTCATAACTGACCTTGTGTACTTCTGTGTGTATATGTATATAAAATGTATATGCATATGTATATGTACATATATGTATGTGTCAGTCATTCAGTCGTGTCCAACTCTTTGTGACCCCATGGACTGTACCCTGCCAGGCTTCTCTGTCCATGGAATTCTCCAGACAAGAAAACTGGAGTGAGTTGCCATTTCCTTCTCCAGGGGGTACTCCTGCCTCAGGGATCAAACCTGGGTCTCCTGCATTACAAGGAGATTCTTTGTCATCTGAGCTACCAGGAAAGCCCACATATATGGGTATGTATACATACAAACATAAATATATAAATACCTTGTTAGCATTCATACAGGGCCTTCAGACACTTGACAATAACTTGACATTTTCTAAAATTCATCCATTTATTTATTAATTTTAGCAAACTAGTTACACCCTTAGGAAATTAAGAGTTAATTTTTCAATAAACCATGTCTCCAGGGATAGTTCATTAAATCAAAGAGGAAAATACCTGGTCAATCTAATTCATTATCACAATCAAATGATGTTAAAAGGTTTTTTGTGGAGTAAGTTTAAATTAGGAAATTATATTAACAGCTATAATCATTATTGATTATTGTATTATCAGCCACTTAAAATTTGTCTTCAGTTTCAAGGTTTTAAATCATATTGAGATTTATACCATTCTTCTTTAATTCACTCTACCGTGTAACAAGATACATTGCAATATTGTTGAATGAGCAGTGGACTTACCCGGATTCATGCCATAGCTCTTTCATTTAATGGCAACCTGGGGCAAGTCAGCTATTCTTCCTGAGTACTGAGGTCCTCATTCATGAATGGGAAAAATAATACTAGTTTTGTAGAGCTAACATAAAGGTTAAATGAGGTTGTATTTATGAAGGCACTGTCTAACAATAATAGCTAAGGTTTACTGAGTGTTTAATCATGTGCTAGGAACATATGTGAGTTCCTAACATGTAATGGTATATTATATTTATTGACTTATTTAATCTTAATACAATCCTGTGAAGGAATTATTCCCATTTTACGATAGGAAAACAAAGGTACTAGGATGGTTAAGACTTTGATTGATGTTCTCATGATGCATAAACCCTGCATCAGGACTTTGAGTCCTGATAACGGGGTCAGGATGGAGAAGGCAATGGCACCCCACTCCAGTACTCTTGCCTGGAAAATCCCATGGACGGAGGAGCCTGGTAGGCTGCAATCCACGGGGTGGCTAAAGAGTCAGACATGACTGAGCAACTTCATTTTCACTTTTCACTTTCATGCATTGGAGAAGGAAATGGCAACCCACTCCAGTGTTCTTGCCTGGAGAATCCCAGGGACGGGGGATCCTGGTGGGCTGCCGTCTATGGGGCCGCACAGAGTTGGACACGACTGAAGTGACTTAGTAGCAGCAGCAACGGGGTCAGGAAGACCCCCTGGAGGAGGGAAAGGTAACCCTCTCCAATATTCTTGCCTGGAGAATCCCATGGATAGAGGAGCCTTGTGGGCTATGGTCCATAGTGTCGCAAAGAGTCAGACACAACTGAAGTGACTTAACATGCAAGCAAGGAGGCTCCAGGGCCTACACATTAGCTACCATAATCCGTGCTCAACCATTAGGCAACATTGCCTCTTAGCGCCTTCCAAACCTGGTATTCAGTGCATAGCAATACTCAGTAACCATCAGTGTAGCCAACTACTGGAGTCTTCACCAGACCGTAAGCTCTTCTGAAGACAGCTCAGCATCTTACTCACCTCTGTCTTTTGCAATGTTAGCACTGGACTTGGAATAATAGAAACTCAATAGTGTGTGTGTGTGTATTATTAAATTTGAAGGACTAGGGAAAGGGGTACAAAAGATAAGACCAAGATTTTGCTAATTCTATAAGCAACCTAAGTTTAAAGATGTTACATTCTCCACTAGGAGTCTTTCGGGGAAAGATCATCTCTAATGCATACCAGTGTGTGTTATCACAGCCAGGCTAAACTCTGTCTGTTTTTGGTGTTGTACAGTTGCTGTCATGCCCGACTTTTTTGTAATTCCATGGACTGTAGCCCACCAGGCTCCTCTGTCCATGGGATTCTCCAGGCAAGAAAACTGGAGTGAGAAGCCATTCTCTTCTACAGGGGTTTTTCCCGACCCAGGGAACAAACCCAGGTCTCCTGCTTTGCAGGTGGATACTTTACTGCTGAGCCACCTGGGAAGAGCAAACTCTGCCTAGATTACTTCAGGTCTGAGAAATCAAGCCTGGACACACTTTCTTGGAGAAATACTGGTGGGTAACAGAGAAATAAAGTCAGAACAGTTGGTGCATTAATATCTGAAATGTAATTCAGATGAAGTCATATCTAGACTCTGCCAATTTTCAATTGCTTCCAGCATCTTAAACACACATGCCAAAACCTTCTATCCACCTCACTCACCACATACCTCTGTTTCCCAGTCACTGGGGCTCACAGTCCTCATCTTTCAATCCCCCTTCTCTCTGTTTACCCTCACCTCCATGGGCCCAGTCTCCAGGGCCACAGACTCAAACTCTGCCATGTCATTTCTCCAGAGCTGTGCTCCTCATTACTCCCTGCTGTCTGCTGTTGCCAAAGCCTCCTCTCTGGTCTCGCTTCCTGTTCTTGTGTTTCTCCAAGCATCTATGCATCATTGTTGCACTTATTTTCTAGTTGCACTTCTAAGTTCCATATTCCCCTCTTGGAAAATGTTCCGTGGATCCCCATTGCCTGATGGAGTACATTCTCCTCCTTGAATTCTTGGGCCTTTATCATA
>NW_011494889.1:8005384-8021663 GCF_000754665.1 Bison bison bison | reverse complement strand
TTTATCATATGATTCAATTGAGTAACTTGGGGCTGTTTTTTTTTAATTAATTTATTTTTTATGAAGGATAATTGCTTTACAGAATTTTGTTGTTTTCTGTCAAACCTCAACATGAATCAGCCATAGGTATACATGTATCTCCTCCCTTTTGAACCTCCCTCCTATCTCCCTCCCCATCTCACCCTTCTAGGTTGATACATAGCCCAGTTTGAGTTTCCTGAGCCATACAGCCAATTTTTGTTGGCTGTCTATTTTACATATGGTATTGTAAGTTTCCATGTTACTCTTTCAGTACATATCACCTTCTTCTCCCCTCTCCCCATGTCCATAAGTCTACTTTCTATGTCTGTTCTCCATTGCTGCCCTATAAATAGATTCTTCAGTACCATTTTTCTAGATTCCGTATATATGCATTAGAATACAATATTTATCTTTCTCTTTCTGACTTCCTTCACTCTGAATAATAGGTTCTAGGTTCATCTATCTCATTAGAACTGACTCAAAGTTGTTCCTTTTTATGGCTAAGTAATATTCCACGTGTGCATTTACCACAAATTCTCTATCCATTCATCTGTCAATGGGCAGCTAAGTTGCTTCCATGATCTAGTTATTGTAAATAGTGCTGCAATGAACAATGGGATACATGTATCTTTCAATTTTGGTTTCCTCGGGGTATATGCCTAGTAGTGGGATTGCTGGGTTCTATGGTGGGTAGCTTGGGTTTTATTCCCTCCTCTCCTCTCACAGTTAACTTCATTCTCTGCACTCTGACCCAAGTGTGCTATTTATAGTTTCACATCTTCCTTCCAGGTCTTTAGGACCACTTTTCTCTTCAGCTGGAACCTCCTCTTTCTCACCTTACTTTCATTTCAAGTAACCTTGTTGCTGTTTACTAGCCAAACCCAAAGAGACATGTCATAAAGGTGGTGAAGATCTTTTAATTCCTCTTTTCAAAAGGCACATTGTCTAACACCTTATGCTCATAAACTGTCAGGACACATCAATAATTTCTTCATGACCTACTGTGCTTTTATGCTTGTTCCATTGGTGGTTTATCAGTCAAATCTGAACCTCATCTTTCTTGTGGACAGGCCTGTCTCAGCCCTATTTGTTTACTTAGTGGTCGGTGCTGATTATTTCTGAAGCAGCCTATCAAACTATGGACATACTTCTGAAGAAGGAAAGGCCAAATTAAGAGAGAGGAGCCAGATCTAGCAGCCAGGATCAAGAGCCCAGAACCAAGAGCACGGAGGTGGAGGGTAGGAGGGTGTGAGTGGGAGCACTAACTGGGTCCCAGGACCAGGTGCTGACTTATTTTGACTGCTTTGCTGCTAAGTCGCTTCAGTGGTGTCCGACTCTGTGCGATCCCATAGATGGCAGCCCACCAAGGCTCCTCTGTCCCTGGGATTCTCCAGGCAAAAACACTGGAGTGGGTTGCCATTTCCTTCTCCAATGCATGAAAGTGAAAAGTCAAAGTGAAGTCGCTCAGTCGTGTCTGACTCTTAGCGACCCCATGGACTGCAGCCTACCAGGCTCCTCAGCTCATGGGATTTTCCAGGCAAGAGTACTGGAGTGGGGTGCCATTGCCTTTGACTGCTTTAGGTACACATTATTCCTCAAACACAAAGAATAAAATGGTTAAGACAAATCGTTTTCCTCCCAAGGAAAATCAGGATAGATATCAGAAAGTTTTGGACTCAGCCAATGAAAATGCATGTTTTTCAGATTTGGAGATGGGTTCATCTATGATAAAACAGGCATTATTACCATTATGCTATTGATAAATAAGCAAATTATTTCATCCACTTCTGCATTTGGCAGACTCTGGGGCACTACCAACACAGAATCCAGTAGAGCTATCTTCTTTAAACAGTTGATAAATATATCACTTATTCTAGAAGTCTTTAACCAAATAGTGGGTGCCATTCCTGCCAGTCTGTTTCAGCTGTGTATGTGTGCTTAAATCTCATTCATGTATGACTCTTTGCAACCCCATGGACTGTAGCCCACCAGGCTCTTCTGTCCATGAGATTCTATAGGCAAGAATATTGGAGTGGGTAGCCACTCCCTTCTCCCAGGTAATCATCCCAACCCAGGGATTGAACCTGGTTCTCCTGCATTGCAGGCAGATTCTTTGCCATCTGGACCACTGGGAAAGCCCTTTATTTATTTCAGCTAATCTCTTATAAACAGTTCACTATATCCAAAATTGTTTTTCTGAGAATACAAACTCCTTAATTTGTTATGCATCCCTTTAGAACTCTATGACAACTTCTTAACAAGTTTCAAGTTTATGTCTTCAATATTTTGTCTGAAGATTATGAAGACTTTAGGTGTTTTAGTCCATGACCATTCACTGCTGTACTCTTTCATTTCAACAAGGAAAAAAATTGAGAGTAATTGATAACTTTCACTGTGTGGGATAGTCTTTCATGTAACCACAATATCCCAAGGAGAATTTGATTTCACAGGGGACCAGCAGTAAAACCTCAGAATTGACAATTGGCTGTTAATGTTTCTGCAAAGTCAAGACCATAACTTAATTCAGTTCGCTTTTTTGAATACCACTGTACTGGGCACTGGTGGGGGAAGGGCAAACATGACAATGGAAAATGAGAAGATGAATAAAATGGGGTCACTTACTTTAAAGGGTGTTGTTGTTCAGTCGCTCAGTGTGTCCGATTCTTTGCAACCCCATGGACTGCAGCACGCCAGGCCTCCCTGTCCTTCACTATCTCCTGGAGTTTGCTCAAACTTGTGTCCATTGAGTCAGTGATGCTATCCAACCATCTCATCTTCTGTCGTCCCCTTCTCCTTCTGCCCTCAATCTTTCCCAGCATCAAGGTCTTTTCCAACAAGTCAGCTCTTTGCATCAGGTGGCCAAAGTATTGGAGCTTCAGCTTCAGCATCAGTCCTCCCAATGAATATTCAGGATTGATTTCCTGTAGGATTGACTGGTTTGATCTCCTTGCAGTTCAAGGGACTCTCAAGAGTCTTCTACAGCACCACAGTTTGAAAGCATCAGTTAGAGACAATTCTCTTTATTAGCAGTACTTATATTCTACAAAGCCACAGCAAAAACTGAATTAGGTGAATACTGAACCATTTCTCCAAGGGGAATAGAGGGTCAGGTTATTGCGAGCCTTTGGTCACATTTTTGTCAATCAACCAATACAAAAATTGTTTTTGTATTGATATTGTATTGTTTTATGTGTGTTTTTGTTTAAAGACACCATTAAACATTATAAGTCGCTTCAGTCGTGTCCGACTCTTTGCGACACTAGGGACTGTATCCTGACAGGCTCCTCTGTCCCTGGGATTCCCCAGGCAAGAGTACTGGAGTGAGTTGCCATTTCCTTCTCCAGGGGGCTCTTCCCAACCCAGGGATCAAACCTGGGTCTCCTGCAGCTCCTGCAGTATAAGTGGATTTTTTTTTTTTTTTTACCACTGAGACACTGGGAAAGCCTCAAAAACACCTTATTTAATAGATATTGTTGAGTCATTAACACTGAACTCATGGTCAACAACACTATAACTTACACCCAAATGATGCTTGTCTGACACACATTTTTCCTCCACAAGGCACATCACAGCATTCTTGCTCTTAGGACATTAGACAGCACTGTAGTACCACCTTTTGGGCCATTTTAAACAGTGGAATCACCAACAAAAATCAGAAAAATTAGAAAAACATGTCACCAAATAGGCTGTGTGAAAAAAAGAGTGCTTGCTTACAGTATGAGCTGAAACAAGAAGTCAGAGAGTCCCCTGTCCCACTTCAGCTGGAAATGTGTATGTTGGGCCACTTCATGCATGTCTTTGAATGACTGGGCCAGTGCTATGAGTATGGATTTGGGATTACAAATAAATTCATCAAGTAGGTAAATTTGCAGTTATGTAATCCATGAATAATAAGGATTGACTGTGTTTCTTAAAGGCACGTTAACAGCAAATCACAAAATTTTCAAGGCAGAATTGAGGCAAAAGCAAAATATAACCAGGGCCAGCTGTATAGCTTATAAGGCCCAATTCAGGAAGGAAATACAGGGTCCCTTGCTCAAAAAGACAGCAACAACATTAAACGAAGCATTAAGCCAAGTGAGGGGCCTTTGTGAGCATGGGGCCCTCTCCAGCTGCACAGGTCCTATGCCCACAAAGCTGGCCCTGAACTTAACACGGAGATTACTACAGGCTGGGGAGCAGGGCTTGGCCCAAGAGAAGTTTTACAGTGGTGGTAACACTTGAGATAAACCTTGGATGGCTTGTAAAAGTGGCTCAGTAAATAACCAAATATGACCAATTCACCTAATGCCTACTGTATTTACAAACAGAGCAGTCAGCCTCCGCAGGACAAAGATTGGGTGACACTGATTGACCGTGACCCTGTGCCAGGTGTGTGCCCCATGATTAACAGGCATTCCCTCATTTAATCATCACCGTGACTCCATGAGGGGCAGTGTCTTTATCATCCCCCATCTTACAGTTGAGGAAAGGGAGGCATGAAAGTGAAAGTGAAAGTGACTCAGTTATGTCCAGCTCTTTGTAACCCCATGGACTGTACAGTCCATGGAATCCTCCAGATCAGAATACTGGAGTGGGTAGCCTTTCCCTTCTCCAGGGGATCTTCCCAACCCTTCCTATTGCAGGGATTGAACCCAGGTCTCCCACATTGCAGGTGGAATCTTTACCAGCTGAGCCACAAAGGAAGCCCAAGAATGCTGGAGTGGGTAGCCTATCCCTTCTCCAGGGGCTCTTCCCCACCCAGGAATTGAACCAGGGTCTCCCGCACTGCAGGCAGATTCCTTACCAACTGAGCTATCAGGGATGCCCTCAAGGGAGGCTTAATGAATTTAAATAAATTGTCCAGCATTGCATGGAAGAGCCGAGAAAGGTTTTGAACCCGGTCTCTCTGGTCCCCAAACTCCTACACCTAATCTGAACCATAACATTTCCTCATTTACTGTGAAATATCCATCGCTCCGGGAGATGGTAGGGGACAGGGAGGCTTGGCATGCTGCAGTTCATGGGGTCTCAAAGAGTCAGACCCAACTTAGTGACTGAATAACAACAACAACAATCCATTGTCCTGTTTTTCAGACTTCCTTGGCAATCTCAGCCCTGGAGGGATGCAGTAAGCAGACACCAATTACAGAAGGGATGGTGGAGCCTGAAAGGGTACCTCTTTCCCGAACTTCCTACATCCTGTAGGCTTTCACTCCAAGGATGAAGACCTAGCTGTGTGCAGCCCCTTAGAGTTTACAAGGTGCTTTCACCTTTGTTATCTCCTGTGTTCTCATACCAGTCTCATGAATTCCTTCCTCAAACTTGACAGTCGGGGAAACAGTGAACAGAGACGACAGACCTGCCTCCGGCAGGCAGGTGAGAAGGGCGGGCAGAGGCTGGAATCCAGATCTTCCGGTCCCCAGCTCAGCCCCATCGTCCTTGCCCAGGACTGTCAGGTGGTGAGCAGTTTAAGGCTCAGCGGCTCTCCACCTTTCCCACTGCAAGCCCCTTTCTGACAGGCCGCCTGAGTTCAGGTTTTGCAGCAAATGCATTCTTTTGATTCAGTTCTTTAATAGTGAGGCAGAGTGTTAGTGGTATAATTAATACTCCGAATAGTCTGCCTGACAGGAATCTGCTAGCAATTCAGGCTTAATTTGTGGACTGCTCGACTGAGGGAGTTCTCTAGATTTTCGGAAGAACTGGGTAATTAAGCAGAGTTGCTGGAGGGCACTCCCCTTGGTCTGGGAGAAGGAATGCAGAGCAGTGTCTGCAGACTCAAACGCAGACCGGCATCCTTGCCCAGCTCTGGAAGGCTCTTCAGATGGAAAGAGGAGCGAGCCCTCCTCACATCTTGCCGCCTGGGCTGCCGTCCCTATGTCTCAAAGCCGGTTCTCTGGGGCCTTCTGGGCCTTCTGTCCTTTCTCCTTCCAGCAGCGGCAGAAGGAGGAGGGCCCAGGTCCTTTCTATTCCATGCTGAGCCGGGTCGTGCGGGGAGGGAAGGAATAGAAAAAGAAGACTCTGGCTCCGCTTTCCAGAATTAATGGTTAGCGTCTGCTGAGGCTATTTGCACTGTAAACGAAAGCAAACAGCAAAAAGCAGGGATGAAGCAAAACAGCCCAAATGATCAAGAAACATTGTGGTGAAGGGTGTAAAACTCACTTTCTGTCAGCAGCAGAGGTCCACGCTGTGTGGGCCCACTGGCCAGATGAATTGCTGAAGAGAAACCCCACGCAGTCACTTTTTGTAAGGGACACACAGGCGAAGGAGGCATTTCCAAAGGTGCACGAGGTCTGCTGCCCTCAGAAGTAGCACGCGCCTGCCTCGTAAGTCACTGGAGACTTTGTGAAAATTATCAAAAGGGGTGGGTAGAAATTCAGCGGTTTTATTTTGTGAAGTAAGGAATCATTCTGTGTAAGCTAACCATCCTTCTGTCTCATCAAGAGATTTCGTGGAAGACTCGTTCTATGGAAGGTTTTGTCTACAGTTTTCCATCTGTTGTGATAATCGTTATTAATCAAGCTGCTGTCATACCATCTTGGGCTGTGATTTTTGTCAACTTTCTGGTGTGAGGTAGGGTCGCTCCCGGGGAAGAAAGATGTACCTGAAAGACGCAGAGGGAGCACGCTCCCGCATCATGCGAGAAATCTCTGGGCCATTACATGCCATTTTCTAAAAGAAACGTAAGACAGAGACTGCAAACCTGTCTGTTTCCTAAGACTCACCCAGCAGATTTGCCCAAGATCCTATTTAACCTGGGAAGTCAGCTTCCTATCCCACAGGTGTTTACACTTAATTTACCCCAGTCTTGGGCTTCCCTGGTGCCTCAGAGGGTGAAGAATCCGCCTGCAATGCAGGAGACCCGGGTTTACTCACTGAGTCGGGAAGATCCCCTGGAGAAGGGAAAGGCTACCCATTCCAGTATTCTTGCCTGGGAAATTGTAGCCTGGTGGGCTACAGTACAAGCTGTTGCAGAGTCGGACACGACTGAGCGACTAAAAACACTTGCACTCTGCCCAAGTCTCTGATTCCACCAGAAAACTTCCTTTTTACTGTTAACTCCATGACACTGCTTCCCTGGCTCTACTGAGCACATACATACTCACCTCCATTCTCAGTGGGCAGAAGAGAGTCCTGGGTTCTTGGAAAGTCAGCTAATCTGGAGCTGCCCTGAGATGGTGGCCCACAAAAATTAGGCTGTGTGCTTTATAACTTTGTTTGTTTACTTTGTTTTTGTATTATTTTTTAGAATGTAGGCTAAACAATATTTTTAAAAATAATTTGAAAATTTAATACTTTCTTTGAGTTAACAGGCCACATGTGGAATTATTTTAAAAAAACCAGAACCTCAGTGTTGAGAGACAGACATAAAATAGAAAGTGGTTGTGGATTTCCATTTTATGTTAGGCTAATTACAAAAGATGTTCAAATATAAGAACATATAAAGTCATATAAATATAAGTCATATGAAGTATATATGATTTTGTGCCTAAATATGCTCTATTTGGTCATGTTGGAAATATCAAAGAAAATTAACGTATCTCTCTCTAATCCTGAACTGGTCAAATTCTCCCTCCCCTCCTGTCTCATCTAACCCATCACCCTATACTTTCCATTTTAAAGGCAGGGACTATTGAGCTTTCCAGGAAAATAAGTTTATAATAGCAATAAATGACATGGAAACATACTTGGACTAATGGATAGATCTTATATCTCCTCATAAAGAGTGGAAATTATAATCATAAAACAGCTAAGATTTATTAAGTGCTTATTGTGTTAATTATCCATTATCTTAGTTCATCCTCATGACAATCTTATAAATAAGTTACTGTCATGGTCTCCGTTATAAGACAAATTTTAAGCAACTTGCCTATGACTAGTTATATAACCATAACTAGTTACATAACCATAACTCCTACAACTAGGAAGCACAGAGCTAGCATCTGAACTCAAATGTGTATGACTCCAGAGTCCAAACTCTTAAACACTACACCGAACTAAAGGAAATGGGCTTCTACAAAAAAAAAATAAGGATTGAAGTTCATGCTAACTTGAAGTCAACAAGAATTCCTCTGTCTTTAAAGATTATTAACTGCATTAATAACTGCATTATTAAATAGTTACTTGTGCTTATGCAGACAGTTGAGGGTTTCCAGGTTGCGCTTATCCAGTTCAGATAACTGGAAGATGACATTGCCAAATAATTTAGAGTAAGATTTAAATTCCTTCTAAATGCTTAAAAAAAAAAATGTTCCTTGACTTCCAAATTTACACATCTAGATATCTAGATGTCACTTCCAGTGGTGTTTCCCAAGGTACTTCAAATTTTTTTACTTTTGTGTACCTCACACTTTTATCTTAGTGCCAAAGTCATTCTTGTCTTTGCTTGGAAGATTTTCTTCTTTCTACATCTTGACTTCCCTTTTACATATTTTTCTCTGAATAAGCCAAGAAGCTCTCTGGAAGAAGGCAGGTGCAATGCTTATTGCCTATTGTCTGTTTCCTTGTTCTGCACTAGACTAACTTTATTGTTTTAGACCCTCTCTCTCTTTGCATCCCACTGCCATTATTACTTTTGTTAATTCCTTTTCCCTTTTCCTCTCTTTTTCTCTATTACATGTTAAACCAGCTCTCTTCACTGAGGAAAGCAGCTCCTCCAAGAAAGGGGAGATTTGGGGGGCTTTCCAAACTGCCAATTCAGCATGGCAGTGGAGGAGGCAACAGAGAAGCATGCATTTAAAATTGCTGATAGGCATAGAAAAACCTTGTAGGGTGGTTGGAAACTGTGGAATCCATAAATTTTCTGGGGCCCCGTTCATTACTCATCGAACTTTGGCAGGTTGAAGCCTGCTCGCCTCTCCCGGAGGATGACTGCTCCGGCTAATGGAATTCTTCTGTTTTCCTATGGCTCTGTTTTGTTATCTTTAGGCACTGAGTCAAGTGGCATGTGCCAGTGGGGGTGGCAGCTGCCCCTGCTGTCAGTGTCCTGGCATGGCTATGACCCTTCTTTCTGTATCAGCATCAAGAGGAAGCCGTCATGCCATGGCGCCCAGCAGAGCCCTCCGCCCCACCTCACAGAGCACCAGGTTGCCTCCAAATCCTCCCCTTTTATCATTAACTGTGAAATACCCAGCACAGGAGAGGAAGGTGAAAAGACCAGTAAATGGACACATTTCTGCATCCTGATGGTGAATTTTTTAAATTTTGGGATGTCTCTTTTGCTGACTATAGTTTCAAATTCTAATGTTACTGTAACTAATTGCTGGCAGATGATGGATTTTTAAAGTATAATTAAATTAAAGCAGACTTGGCTTTTGGTAAACTATTTTTAGTAAAAATGTATAGGATTAAAAAAATCAACCCAACAGTAAAAACAGGCTCAATCTGGATGTGAAAGCACGTTGTTCACTGAAAACCCTTATACATATTTCATTATCATTCAAGAAATGAACTGGCTTATTAGTCTAATAGAAATTTAACCTTGGATAAATAAGTATGAATACATGACAGGGCATCTGAAAAATCTAATTTATATATACTCGAATGAAAGATTTTAAACCATTACAAATGCTAATATGCCTTTAGACAAACCATTTGATTTGCATAAAATAGGATACAGGGAGCCACTGTGTAAAAGATGCTAAGATGTGGACTCTAAAGCATCGAGGCTCAGAAAACATCTAAGCACTCATCGGGTGAGCATCTCCAATTTTAAAGTTAATTTTAAGTCATATAAACACTGTACACCCATTTTCCGGCACATGTAGTGTGGCTGGGAATTCACATGCTTAGCAAAGGCTGAAACGGCAGAAGGCCTTTCATCAGAGGTCGACTTGAAAATGAGCAGTGTTTACCCCCAATTGGTTCATGATATAAATGATCCTAAAGTTTCTCTCTCTTTTTTTCCCCTCTTTTCCACTGAAGAGAATTATTAGTGAGAAAATGCAACCCACTGAGAAGCAAATCCTCACTGCAAACCCAATGGTTGGAATCCCTGACTTGATTTATTGCCCTGACACACTCCCTTCTCCCTGGCAGGAGCATCCTCGCCCTTGCTCAGGACCACAGAGCCATCTCCTCTGCGCTGCTCACGGGCCCCACCATCCATTATCCCCCCCACTCAACAGCTGTTTACTGCTTGCACTTCATGCAACATGAGACGCTTTGAAATCTTTCTTTTTTAAAGATGTCTATATACCTGCCGTGAATTCCTTTTTGGGGGATCTAACTAAATGTTCTTCCTTCTTTCTCCCCAGCTACTTTACTTGACACCATAAAAACCCAGCATCTGGACATCACAAGCTTAATATCTCCATGAAGTGGACGGGTGGGTCGGAGTTCCAGGGGCCACGGACCTAGCAGCTTGCGCCGAGGAGTCAGCTCCGTGGCTGATGCCCCCGCTGGAGGCTCCGCGGAGGGTGGAAGTCAAGGAGTCTGTGCGTGGCTCCTGGGGCTCTGAGTACCTGAGAACCACCCAGACAGCGTCAGGCTCCCACTGCAAAACAGGCTGCTGCCTTCTTTTCCTTCCAAGCAATAACGTAATGGGAACTGGAGGATTCTTAAAAGGAAAACGAACAGCAGAAAGGTTGATACCTTTGCTATTTCCAGCAGGCTGAACAGCCTACACAGAGAATCCTCAGGATGGGCAAACTTGCGGAGCCAAAATGCAAAGTTTTTTACATCAACAGTGAAGTTTCCCTTATAATTAAAAGCAAATCTCATTATCTTGTAGCCAGGCCTTTATATTTCAGCAAGAGGCGATTCTTTTTTTTTAAGTTATTCTTTTCACAGTTTTCCTGAAAGGTAAATAGCTGGCTATTGTAATTCCCATCTTATTTCCAGCAAAATTCGAACACAGAGGAACAAAATAACTTCTGTCAGCCACACAATTAGTCAGGGGTACAATCTAAATTAGAACTCGATGCCTTTTCAGTTCTCCACTTTGATTTTGTCCGTTGAGCCACAAAACAATAGCACCCAATAGCCTAGGCAACATGCACTGCCACACTGCAAAGTCTACCAGCTTATAAATCTTTCAGGAAATTCTTGAAACATCATAAACCGTAAAGTCATATTTTGAGTAGTCTGTCACCAGATCTTCCTGGTCAAGATATTTTCTGAATTTCCTTGTGGGCTCTTTTTCATATTTTATAACCCCAAGTCATTATTTTTTATTGTACTTTGGGAAATAATCATTAATTTGTATTTGCCACAATACTAGAATTACAACGTATGCATGCAATATGTATGCCTTTGGGATTGTGTACCTTTTGCTTCAGATGGGACCTGTCAAAAATCACCTCCTAACCCTGCCTCATTTACAAATAAATTTTATAGCTGTCTGAAGGTTTGAAGCAATACAGATTGTCTGAGCCAATAAGTTGATTTGGTGAGAGCAATGCTAATGAGTCTTTGATCCGTGCAGAGGCCAGTGAGCTCTAGCACAGCCTCAGCCTGCACCCCTCACCCTGCCAGCTGTCTCGCGAATGCCTGCCATTGGTCACAGGGGGGACCAGGCAAGCTGGGAGTGGGACGGAGCAGCGCAAATCCATCATCTTTCCAAAGGCATCACTCAAGTGCCGGTCCTCCATAAGACGAGCCAGCAGTGGTCTCTTTCTGCACAGAGCTGGGCACGTTGCAATACAGAAATGTTCTTTAACACTATCAGTGTTGTTTTTAAGGGAGTCTTTTCTGTGTGTGCTGAAAATAAATGCAGGCTGGCATTTAGCTGCATGCCTTGGGTTTTTAACGGTATCGTGGATGGTGTTGTTGCGGGTAGGGAGAAGTACAGGCTGGGACTTAGAGACTGATGGCTCTGGCGAGTGAGGTCAGGCACACCATGAAGGCAGTGTGAAGCAGCTGGGCTCCAGCGGGGAGGCCGAAACAACCTGTGGCAGCTGGACAAACGCATGGGGTCAGGCAGTGTTTGTGGATGCTGACTTCTCCCGAAGCCTCCCTGGATGGTAGGAGACATCAAAGCCCATCACCCAGGAATAACACCCGGTCGCTTTTCTGTATGTAAACCCCTCCCAAGATGCTGACCTAGGAGAGACAGATCTTCTGTTAGCTCCAGGCCCTTAGAGATGGTGTCACATTCCTCCTGCGCAAGCTATTTCTGGAAGTAGGTTGGACGATGGAGGAGAAAATAACTCACGGTACAGTTGTTTTGGGGAGGTAAAGTGAAAAATAGTTTTCCTTTGCTATCCACTTTCTTTATTGATGAAAATGCTTTAACCTTCAGCAAATTTGTACTAAGCACTTAAAATACTCCAGGCGTCAAGGACAAGGGTAATAACACAGATTCTCACTTGGGCTGAGCTATCATGGATCTCCATGTGGGCTCCGTTATACCCTGTTCTTACCTTTAAGGTTTGGGTATATTTGATATGGTAGAATAGGCTTCCCAGGTGGCTCAGTGGTAAAGAATTTGTCTGCCAATGCAGGAGATGCATGGTTCTATCCCTGGGTTGGGAAGATCCCCTGGGGAAGGAAATAGCAACCCATTCTAGTACTCTTGTCTGGGAAATCCCATGGACAGAGGAGCCTGGTGGACTATAGTCCATGGTGTTGCAAAAGAGCCAGACTAAACAACAATAACATGAATATATAAAAATGTAAGAAATTCTTTTATTAGCCAAAAGCTAGTTAGTGTAAAAACTAGTAAAAAAAAAAAAAAAAAAAAAAAAAAAAAAGACAAGAAAGCATAGTCTCTCAGATCTAGAAGTGAGGATCACTATGCTTTTATACTGTTGATATTGAAATGGGTGGAAATGTCTAGAGAACACATCCTTCCCCAGTAAGAGAAGGAGGCTTAGTAAGCTGGCGGATATCATGCAAAGGTTTAAAAGAGCCATTTTGTACAAGAGAGTGTTCCAGTTTTGGAACATTTGTACAGAAAGTGCTTAAACCCAAGATGGGACAGTGTTGTTTCCAGCCCATTTCGTATGAGCTCCAATGGCAAGCTCCCATTTGAAACTGATCTGGGCTCCAAAAACTCGTTTGGAAGTCTCTCATATGGAATTTGCAATGCTCTCCTTCAGAAGAACACACAGAATTTTCACCATGGAGAGGTTCCTATGTTGCTGTGTGCTAAGTTGCTCAGTAGTGTCTGATTCTTTGTGAACCCATGAACTGTAGCCAGTCGGGCTCCTCTGTCCTTGGGATTCTCCAGGCAAGAATACTGGAGTGGGTTGCCATGCCCTCCTCTAGGGGATCTTCCTGACCCTGGGATCAAACTGGTTTCTCTTATGTCTCCTGCATTGACAGCCAGGTTCTTTACCACTAGTGCCACCTGGAAAGCCTGTGAGGTTCCTAAAACCCTGGAAATGCTTTTTTTTCTCAACAGTGGCCTCAATACACCCCCAACCCCACCAACCAGCATCTCTTGGGCAGCCTGGACACTGCTCTCCCCAAGCTGCTGCGGCCACACCAGTGGCATGGCTCTCTTAGATCTTGCAGGAGCTCCTCTCTCCTCAGGATTTACGCTGGTTCTTTCTGCCTGGAAAGTTGGCCCCCATCTCTGTGAGACTCCAACCCCTCTTCCTCAAAGGTGCCTTTCCAGACCACAGTCATCCTACCTGTCACATTCTGAATCACCCTCGTCCGCTTCACTTTCCTTGAGTCCTTTCGGCTTCTTAAATACGGCATAAGACACTTCTTCACCTTGTCCCTCCCACTGGAAGGTAGACTGCCCCGGACAGGGACTTCTGTCAGTTTTATTCACTGCACCTACAAAAGCGTCTGGCCTGAAGTTGGTGCCCAATGGCCATTGGTTGAGAGCCTATTATGATGATAAAGATGTTTACCTCTTTAAGAGTAATCCACCTCTAGTTTGCAGAGAGGGACTCGGGGTATAGAAGTCCAGCTGTGTGACTGTGAATAAGCGGCTCACCCCAAGGCTGCTTTCTCACCTGGGATGTTTGCTCCCTCAGCTCACCTCACAGCACCGCTGGGATGAACAAACGAAGCACTGCTTGTGAAATGATTTGATTTCTCTAAGTCACTTTTCTTTTTTAATCTTTAAAATCAGACTGTCATATTAGCTTTCCTTTAAGATGGTTTAGAGCTCTTAACGTCAGTAATGATGGAGACAAAATCCTTTTTCATGTTGCTTAGTGCTTACTGGGATGACTTCTCACACCTGACCAAGGTGAGAAAATAGACTTGGGGAAAGCTGTGAATAACACTCTGACCAAGCTTTCTCTGGGGGCCTCCTCCTTATGCTCCCTGGTGTCCTATATGGGCAGTGGGAACCACCTTGAGTATCTGCTCTGATGCTGAGGTCTACCTTCCATCCCCGCTGGACTGTAACTGAGGGACTTCTCAGATCCTAACATAGAAAGATGAAGGCATTCTCCCACCAACATCTACTGCAAAGCAATTCCACAGGCAGAAGTGTGGCTATTTATAGTGGGGACGGATGGGGTTTCTCAGGTTGTACAGTGGTAAAGAATCTGCCTGCAGTGCAGGAGACCTGGGTTTAATCCCTGGGTTGGGAAGATCTTCTGGAGGAGGAAATGGCAATCCACTCCAGTATTCTTGCCTGGAGAATTCCATGGACAGAGGAGCCTGGTGGGCTACAGTCCATGGGGTCACAAAGAGCCAGACACGACTGAGCACGCGTGCATGCACCCACGCACATTCTCCAAGGACTAGGGAAGAGAATGCATTGGTGAGTGGCAGAGCCATCATCATTTTCTACCATAGTTTCTAAGCAGTGTCATCCCCACAAGCCTGAACACAAGTATCTGCCTTTGAATGCCACCACAGAAAAAGAAAGCCCCCCTCCCGGCTGCCAGCCCCCGCTGCACCATTACCTGGAGTTCCCTTCAGATGGCATCTAGTTTTGCTCTCTAACTTTTAGGTGTCTATCTCTGATTTCAAAACTGTATCATCGCCTTAAGCATACACCAAAATGTAAATTTCTAAGATTTATTTTAAATTTCCTTTACGTATGTCAAGCAGACTTTTCCTTTACAAATCCTGAAATCACCTTTGAAATTTTAGACAAGGGCAGATGTCACTAAATGTGACTGGCAAGTGTTCCACACACCATTTGTTGCGTGTGGTCGTTGTTTTCCCTTTTGCTTCTTTTTTTCCTCCTTTAAGGAAAAAAAATCACCATCAGACTGTAAACCCAATTAAAGCAAACTTTTCAAAGACTCTTTTTCTGTGGCTGAGCTATTCCAACCTCTGACTTTTTCTGCAGCACAAGATAAGACTTTCTGATTAACTGGGGGTGGGATGTTTATTCAATCTGTTCATTTTATACATTATGGATACTGCTTTTTAATTTTTATGCCATGTCAGTGACATACACTTTCTGAAATTAATAAATACAATACATACCATCAATGTGTGAAAGTAAAAAAAAAACATATTTCCATAGTTTGACATACAAAAATGTACTCACACACTTTTGAAATCTACTGTCAAATCATTTCACATCTGTACCTAAAGCAAACAGACATAATGCTAACAGCTTGTTAGAATTCAGAAATGCCACCCGCTAATCAGCCCACCTGTGGCATTCTCAGTCCATCTTGCAAGCTGCATAGCCTGCTGCCAAGAAGCTTGACAAGAAAATGTATATTAAATTATTGAATAAGATTGGAAATATTGTACAGTGTGGGATAAAGAGAATGCACAACGTGTTGCCAATGACATACTGTACCTTTTCATTCTAATGCCTGCCTGGAGGTGACCTAGCTTCATTCCCCTTTGCCATAAATTAGAAGCTACTGCTAAATCTCTGGATGTAAAATCAGCAGCAAGGGTTTCATTGTTTCTGTCGGGTTTTGTTGTGTGTGTAGTTAGCATTGGCTAAAACAAAAACCAAGGAAGCAAAGCAGAAAGCAAATTTTGAACCAAATTTGAAGGAAACAACCCCATTTTCACACAGTCCCATCCTGTGGTACAGAGTAAAACAAAGGAAATGTTCTGACATTCCTGATACTCTTTAGAAACCATATCAGCAAGGATGTTAACCAAATCTACGCATTAAGTATTATTTAAAATCCTAGGAAAATGATCTTTGGATCATTCTTAGCAAAAAGTCAAGTAAAATGCAAAAGTGAAATAAAGCTATTTAAGATCCTGGAGCAAAAATGGGGCAGCAGATCATGAAACAAACCATGGACTCTGCCCACGCCTGGAAGCTCGAGAAATTGGGGTAAGCGTGACATTGTACACCACAATTACATTCTACTAATTATTAATTTCTATAGAACAGAAACTAACATGCTCACAGAACTATCTTCTCTGGGGGTCTGTGAGGAAG
>NW_011494889.1:7948458-8005284 GCF_000754665.1 Bison bison bison | reverse complement strand
ATTTTAGCATCTGTTCTTTTAAGGCTATTTGCTCTGGGAAGGCAGTGTGTTTTGCCATAAATCTAGGTCATTAATTTGTATCTGTTCTTTGTTTATTTAAGAAACAGGACAAAAGGGCAGCTGCTGAAACATTTGGCTGTGCCGAGGGGTAGTGGGCTCAACATGCTGGAGTTCTGCACATGACCA
Source organism: Bison bison bison (assembly GCF_000754665.1). Classification (NCBI taxonomy): domain Eukaryota; kingdom Metazoa; phylum Chordata; class Mammalia; order Artiodactyla; family Bovidae; genus Bison; species Bison bison. The sequence goes on along the minus strand of NW_011494889.1, from coordinate 8,005,098 downwards.
GCTTGAGTTTGTATCCACAGCTACAGGACAGGACTTTATGGAGACACTTTGCCAAGCCATGTGGTGTTCGGCTTCCCTTTGCATCAATACCCTTTTAATTACCTGATCCTGAGGGGGGAAAAGTTAGAGAAAAGTGTCAGTGCAAAAGCCTAGTAACCTGTGGAGAATCAGATTTAAAAAAAAAAAACAAAACACCATGACACAATGCCTGGCAATTATTCTACAGAATATCAATGTAAATCCTGCAACTGGCTTGCGTAAGTAATGCTACGACCTATATAATTTGATATAATTTGGTATTTATAAACTGAAGCACAATAATATCCAGGGAATTGATTGTTAGCATCATTTAATGCTCTGAAATTGGCCATTAAGTAGAGAATCATTTGAAAGGCATTATTGTTATTATGGAGCATTACAGAGGTTTTATTTATTATCATAAACCTAATGGACTCAGTAAATTAGGTGTATTTACAAAGGTCATTGGCTGCTTGTTGATACTGAATCCTAAGCGCTTCAGTTCAAATGAACCACAAAACGTAGAAGTGTTTTGAAGGATGATCTAGCTGAAGCTATTCCAAACATCATGGAAGCATAGTTCCTTGGATTTGGAAGTAATAATAATAACAACAATAACAATAAAATTGTTAACTGTTAGAACTGCTTACAAGGTTATATTTGAAAAAAAAACATGAGTTCTCTGCTCATGGCTACTTATTAGAAGTAAAAGGAAAAAGTTCAACTAATCAAAAGTGAATTTTAAGACACAAAGAAAAAGTTTTGCTATAGAATAGCACCTTCTTTTGAATGAAACATAATGCCACCTTGGCATTTTTCTAGAAACCCCTCACTGTGAGAGGGTGTGACCACTGAATATATCTCAGGAGTTTGCTTGTCTCAACATAGGGTCTGTTGGATGAGACATAAATGACTTAGGTTCCAACAAGACACCTGTGATGGTGATGAGTTTGTTGAATGTATAGTGGAAATTTACACTTGTCTGGATAGAAATTTAAATTTTTTTATCTGCTAAATGTATCTTCCTGTGAGTAGAAACAGTTTTGCTTTTTCAAAGTCTCTCTTTTGAGAAAGTTTTAACTGAGAATCCAGTCAGCCCAGGGAATGCTCTTTCAAAGCAAGATCATGCCCTTTCCTGGTCACTCTGGAAACCTGAGGAATGTGGTAGGCACTTGTGTTTGCCGAACTCTCCTGTCAGCAGCAGGCAGTTGTCCGAGAGGGGACCCCGACAGTCTGCCTTTAGAGACAAGGATCTAAGACACTTAGGAAGGGAAAGACCTGTCTTTTATTTCGTCTTACACTATCTATGCAGTCCTCATTAGGGTACCCTGGAGGCTTCTGCAGTCTCACTCTCAAGATAAATGTGAACTTGGTCCCAAGAACAAATATGCTCTTTCCCATCATTGCATTGTTTTGTGATCAGGTGGTGCAGAGAGAAACTAGCTGAAAAGACTCTTCTCTCAACATCAGTGAAAAAAAGAAAACCAAAATCAGTTAGATATTAGATCTGATAGATTTCTTTTACTCAGACTGCATTTAGGGAAGAAAACAAATGAAGGATTCATCCTGAATATGCACATGCCAGCAACTGGGGTTCACACAGGTGCTACTGACTTCAGTTCATTAACAAACTATTAAATTGTTAATAAACCAATACCTATTCAGCCCCTGTTACAGGTAAAGAAATATCTCTCAAAAGGCTTATCTGGAATTTTGGTGTACTACATAGAATACCTAGACTTATTCTTCAGGCTTAGATTAAAGCTGCATTTTTGGTAAAATAAAGGAAACTGAATTGAGATAATTCTAAAACAAAGGGGGGAAATCCTCAAATTTTTTTTTTTTTTTTTTAAGGAAACTGATCACCGGTTCACTGCTGAGCCAGGCACAAAACACTTTGCACTTGTCCCATCCGGCCATTATGTTTCAGCTCCATTCATCTCTTGATGTTTTTTCTTTTTGTCTGACCCCATTCAGACTCCTTTATTCTCCCACACTGTCCCCCACTCCTCAAGGGTTTAATGGATGAAAAATGCACACATGGAAAAATGCTGGATTCCCAACCCCCTAGGATAGCCCAAAGGTATCTGTTTAGTTCTCTATTGGGCTCTCAGTGAATATAAAGAATAAATATTTTGTATCTGTTAGAGAGAATATATTTATATCAGATAGAGGTGATTTGAGCTTCTCTTCTGCTACCCACAGCGCTTCCATTCTCAAGTCTTGCTCACTTTTCAATTCTACTCCATCGTCCCTAGGTTGCTAAATTCCTCAACTTTTCTCTGTGTCTTTTTCTCCTGAACCCAGTTCAGATGCTCTCCATCTGATCATCTTCCCCAGGGTGGTTGTGGCCTTTGGGATGCAGTCTAGGTGTTAAATGAATGATTATTCATTGTGATCTCCAAGCATGAACACTCTCTTCTCCTTATAGAGGCTCCACTCCCTAGAGAACACTTTGGCAGCATTTTTCTCAAAGTGGAATTAAAAAAAATGCATCACACTTATATAAAAAAAGACCCACATGGCATCTCCCAGGAGGCTTTCAATGCAGGTTCCATTTCTGTCAAGAGAAGATGCATGTTGTAGTGGAAAAAGCACTGAACTGGGATTCAAGAGATCCCCGTACCTACAGTCCTGGCTCTGCTCATCACTAACTGTGGGATCTTGTATCCCCGTACCTACAGTCCTGGCTCTGCTCATCACTAACTGTGGGATCTTGTATCCCCGTACCTACAGTCCTGGCTCTGCTCATCACTAACTGTGGGATCTTGTATCCCCGTACCTACAGTCCTGGCTCTGCTCATCACTAACTGTGGGATCTTGTATCCCCGTACCTACAGTCCTGGCTCTGCTCATCACTAACTGTGGGATCTTGTATCCCCGTACCTACAGTCCTGGCTCTGCTCATCACTAACTGTGGGATCTTGTATCCCCGTACCTACAGTCCTGGCTCTGCTCATCACTAACTGTGGGATCTTGTATCCCCGTACCTACAGTCCTGGCTCTGCTAATCACTAACTGTGGGATCTTGTACAAGTCACTTACCTCTCTGGAGGTCTTAGGTTCCAGTGTGAAACTAAAAGCTGGAACCAGGGAACAACCAAGGTCCTCCCAGCTCTGGTACTCCCTGAATCCAGGAAATAGGGTCCTGAGACATTAGAAGAAGACTTTCTCAAAATTAGGATTTGATACCTCTCGACTAGGTAACTCAAGCTTCCCCCATTTTGAAATTTTACTTTCTAATCAAAGTAACTTGACCCCCTTAGCTAAGGTTTCTCTAGGAAGAACATCTAATAATTATTGAAAGTACAATTTATCTTCAGAAATGAATTTTTTTGAAAGTTTGAAACCAACATTCTTTCCTTTTTTCAGGCAACAACTGTAGAGTAGATCCAAGAGATTTTTAAAATGATCAGCTTCATAATTTTGTCTAATTTATTGTTGAATACTACAAAGTATAAGGCTTATTCTGAGAAATTGCTTTAAAAAAGAAAAGGTTTCATTCTGATTTGAGAGTTATGGCTAGGTCAACCCATAATTCTATCTACCTACCTATCCATATATATACAAATTATACCATTTTAAAAACAACGTTAGGAAACCTTCCTTTTCTCAACTGTATTTGTATAGATCTGAGCAGCATCCATGATCCCTGTTTTGGGGTCAGACTCTATTACTACTCCTGAACTCAGATACTGCACATTAAAAATATTGTGCTCTAGAGATATACAGCAAATTCCCATTGGCTATCTATTTTACATATGGTGATACAAGTTTCCATGTTATTCTTTCCATACATCTCACTCTCTGCTCCCCTATCCCCATGTCCATAAGTCAACTCTCTATGTATGTTTCTCCATTTTTGTGCTGTAAATAAATTCTTTAGTACCATTTTTCTAGATTCCATATATATGTGTTGCTGCTGCTGCTGCTGCTGCTTCTGCGTCACTTCAGTCATGTCCGACTCTGTGCGACCCCATCGAAGGCAGCCCACCAGGCTCCTCCGTCCCTGGGATTTTCCAGGCAAGAACACTGGAGTGGGTTGCCATTTCCTTCTCCAATGCGTGAAAGTGAAAAGTGAAAGTGAAGTCGCTCAGTCATATCGGACCCTCAGCGACGCCATGGACTGCAGCCTTCCAGGCTCCTCCATCCATGGGATTTTCCAGGCAAGAGTACTTGAGTGGGGTGCCATTGTCTTCTCCGATATATGTGTTAGAACATGGTATTTATCTTTCTCTTTCTGACTCACTTCGCTCTGTATAATAGGTTCTAGGTTCATCCACCTCATTAGAACTGACTCAAATGTGTTCCTTTTTATGGCTGAGTAATATTCCGTTGTGTATATATACCACACCTTCTTTATCCATTCATCTGTCGATGGACATCTAGATTGCTTCCAAACTCAAACAGGGGCTCTGTATCAACCTAGAAGAGTGGGATGGGGAGGGAGATGGGAGGGAGTTTCAAAAGGGAGGGTATACATGTATACCTATGGCTGATTCATGTTGAGATTTGACAGAAAGCAACAAAATTATGTAAAGCAATTATCCTTCAATAAAAAATAATTTTAAAAAAGTACTGTGCTCCAATTATATGAAGTACTCTAAAACATCTTTTGAAAAGTATCATTTAGGACTTCCCTGGTGGTCCGGTGGTTGGGAGGCCACCTGCCAATGCAGGGGACATGGGTTCACTACCTGGTCCAGAATGATTCCACATGCCACAGGCAACTGAGTCTACGAGCTACAACTACTGAGCCCATGCGCCACAACTGCTGAAGCCTGCACACCTAGAGCCTGTGCTCTGCAACAAGAGAAGCCACTGCAGTGAGAAGCCCATACACCCCATTTAGAGAGTAGCTCCTAGGACTTGCTGTAACTAGAGAAAGCCCATGTGCAGCAATGAAGACCCAGCATAGCCAAATAAATAAATACTATAAAAGCATCATTTGATAGTAAATGCTTTGGAAGTTCATTTAGTCCAGTGTTTTCCTTATCTCCACCTCTATACACATTAGTCTTCTCTGAGATATGAGTATAAGCCAAGATTTCCCCAACTCAAAGGAAGCCTGTAACCATGTTCCCAAAGCTCTCTCATCTTCCATCCGTTGGTCAATCCACATTTATGACTGCCCTCCCTGGGTTCAATCTCTGGGTTGGGATGATTTCTTGGAGGAGGGAATGGCTGCTACCCACTCCAGTATTCTTGCCTGGAGAATTTCATGGACAGAGGAGCCTGGTGGGCTACAGTCCATGGGGTCACAAAGAGTCAGACATGACTGAGCAACTTTCACTTTTTTTCCCCCCCAAATCAAGACTCAGCTCACAGTCAGGCTACTTGTAGCAATCAATCTCACCTTCTTCTTGGACCCTATCTCGTTATAACCACACTCCCTGCCACATCAATCCCTTCTTCACGCTTCACATTTAACTACATCTTGGAAGTCTCTTTTCTTTCCCTTCTTTGCCACTTGATTTGGTCAGGGACTCTCTCTCATCTTACCTTCCCCTAGATTAGGTTAAAGAAAATGTTAGCATCTGTCAGTAAATAAAATAAACATTTGCAAAGTGCTTGACTGGTCTCAAGAGCCCCGAAACTGCCTGCAAGTTAAGTTAAATTCAATATAGATGGACCATGTCTTAGATCTCTTAGATCATGTCTGCTCAAAACTTTCCAAAGTACTAGGATACTGTTGGTGCTTATTTGCTATTATGATGTTATTATGGAGTAATTTAGAATCACTTGATGTGAACCAATATTAAATCTCAAGCTGGATATCATATGGGTCTTGAATTTATATACGGAGGCTAGCTTTTCAGCCCATGATAATTTCTTACATTTGTAAAAACTCAACATCTAAATCTATACATTTGACAGCCAAGCATGTTAATTATTGAAGTAATTTTAACGATCAGTCATTGAGTACTTACTGTGTTCTAGGCAGTGTTCTAAGCATTTTCTGTGTGTTATCTCACTGCGTTTTCTCAACAAACTTCCATGGAAAGTGCTGTTAGTCCTGCCCTAATAAGCAATTTGCCCAAGATCACACAGCTAATAAAATCATAGTCAGAATAGGGACTATGTCCTGACACCTAGAACAGTACTTCCAATCATTAGGCTAAACTTGAAAGTGTGTAGTTTCGATTTCTTAATGTGTTAACCATGGAATATAGACTTTGAAGCACAGCACTCATGATGGGAGCATTTGAGTAGGACTTTGAGGGGTCGAAAAGGGTCGGACACAACTGAGCGACTGAACTGATCTGATCTGATCTGATCTTGAGGGGAGATCCCACTGCAGCCTCTTTGATCCTTGTCTTCCTGGCATGATAACCTCACATGTAGGATGGTAACATGTTATTCTTAAATTGGAGGAAAATAAATGAACACTTGCTGAAATACAAAGGATTCAATGTATAAAATATTTTCCCACAGTAGAGAGCTGTGAGAAGTATGAATGTGTCTTTTTGAAAATTAATTTTTATTGGAGTATAGTTGCTTTATAATGTTGTTAGTTTCTGCTGTATAGCAAATTGAATCAGATATATGTATACATATAACCCCTCTTTCTTGGATTTCCTTTCCATTTAGGTCACCACAGAGTGTGGAGTAGAGTTTCCTGTGCTATACTCTAGGTTCTCATTAGTTATCTATTTTATATATAGTAGTGTATATATCAGAGAAGGCAGTGGCACCCCACTCCAGTACTCTTGCCTGGAAAATCCCATGGATGGAGGAGCCTAGTAGGCTGAAGTCCAGGGGGTCACTAAGAGTCGTGCACAACTGAGCGACTTCCCTTTCACTTTTCACTTTCATGCATTGGAGAAGGAAATGGCAACCCACTCCAGTGTTCTTGCCTGGAGGATCCCAGGGATGGGGGAGTCTGGTGGGCTGCTGTCTATGGGGTCACACAGAGTCAGACATGACTGAAGCGACTTAGCAGCAGCAGCAGCAGCAGTGTATATATGTCCATCCTAATCTCCCAATTCATCCTATCCCCCCTCACCCCCACAACTTGGTGTCCATACCTTTGTTCTCTGTGTCTGTGTCTGTGTTTCTGCTTTGCAAATAGGTTCATCTGTATCATTTTTCTAGATTCCACATATAAGTGATATTATACAGTATTTGTTTTTCTCTTTCTGGCTTACTTCACTCTGTATGATAGTCCCTAGGTTCATTCACATCTTTGCAAAATGGCACAATTTCATTCTTTTTTATGGCTGAGTAATATTCCCATGGTTTTTCCAGTAGTCATGTATGGATGTGAGAGCTGGACTGTGAAGAAAGCTGAGCACCTAAGAATTGATGCTTTTGAACTGTGGTGTCAGAGAAGACTCTTTAGAGTCCCTTGGACTGCAAGGAGATCCAACCAGTCCATCCTAAAGGAGATCAGCCCTGGGTGTTCTTTGGAAGGAATGATGCTAAAGTTGAAACTCCGGTACTTTGGCCACCTCATGCAAAGAGTTGACTCATTGGAAAAGACTCTGATGCTGGGAGGAATTGGGGGCAGGAGGAGAAGGGGATGACAGAGGATGAGATGGCTGGATGGCATCACCGACTTGATGGATGTAAGTTTGAGTGAACTCCAGGAGTTGGTGATGGACAGGGAGGCCTGGCATGCTGTGATTCATGGGGTCATAAAGAGTCGGACATGAATGAGTGATCGAACTAAACTGAACTGAATATTCCATTGTGTATATATACCACATCTTCTTTATCCATTCCTCTGTTAATGGACATTTAGATTGCTTCCATGTTCTGACTACTGTAAATAGTACTGCAGTGAGCAGGGGGCAGGGGGTGCATGTACCTTTTTGAATTATGGTTTCCTCCAGTATATGCCCAGGAGTGGGATTGCTGGATCACACAGTAGTTCTATTTTTAGTTTTTTAAGGAATCTCCATAGTGCTCTCTGTAGTGGCTGTACCAGTATACATTCCCATCAACAGTAGAAGGGAAAGCACACCCTCTCCAGCATTTATTCTTAGCAGATTTTTTTGATGATGGCCATTCTGACTGGTATGAGGTGATACTTCATCATAGTTTTGATTTGCATTTCTCTCCAAAATCACTGAGAACAGTGACTGCAGCCATGAAATTACTAAAATATGCTTGCTCCTTGGAAGGAAAGCCATGACAAACCTAGACAGTGTTTTAAAAAACAAAGACATCACTAGGCCAACTAAGGTCCATATAGTCAAAGCTATGGTTTTTCCAGTAGTCATGTTTGGATGTGAGAGTTGGACCATCAGGCTGAGTATCAAAGAACTGATGCTTTTGAACTGTGGTGCTGAAGAAGACTCTTGAGAGTCCCTTGTACAACAAGGATATCAAACCAGTCAATCCTAAAGAAAATCAACCCTGAATGTTTATTGGAAGGACTGATGCTGAAGCTGAAGTTCCAATACTTTGCCACCTGATGGGAAGAGCCAACTCACTGGAAAAAATCCTGATGCTAGGAAACATTGAAGGCAGGAGAAGAAGGGGCCAGCAGAGAATAAGATGATTACATATTAATACGACCACTGACTCAATGGGCATGAAATTGAGCAAACTTTGGGAAGCAGTGGAGGACAGAGGAGGCTGGCATGCTGCAGTTACGGGGTCACAAAGAGTCAGCTATGGCTTAGCTACTGAACAACAATAATTAGTGATGGTGAGCATCTCTTCATGTGCTTCTTGTCCATCTGTATGGCTCCTTTTGAGAAATGTCTACTTAGGTCTTTTTCCCATTTTTTGACTGGGTTGTTTGGTTTTTTGATGTTGAGTTGCAAAGATTAATCTCTTATCAGTTGCATCATTTGCAAATATTTTCTCCCATTCTGAGGGCTGTCTTTTCACCTTGTTTATAATTTCCTTTGCTGTGCAAAAGCTTTTAAGTTTAATTAGGTCTCATTTGTTTATTTTTGTTTTTATTTTCATTACTCTAGGAAGTGGGTCAAAAAAGATCTTCCTGCGTTTTATGTCAAAGAGTGTTCTGCCTATGTTTTTCTCTAGGAGTTTTATAGTGTCTGGCCTCACAGTTCTTTAATGCATTTTGAGTTTATTCTTGTGTATGATGTTAATGAGTGTTTTAATTTCATCCTTTTTCAGTTTTCTCAGAACAACTTATTGAAAAACCTGCCGTTTCTCCATTGTATATTCTTGCCTCCTTTGTCATAGATTAGGTAACCGTAAGTGCATGGGTTTATCTCTGGGCTTCCTATCATGTTCCATTGATCTATAATTTCTGTTTTTGTGCCAGTACCATACTGTTTTGATTACCATAGCTTAATAGCATAGTCTGAAGTCAGGGAGCCTGATTCTTCCAGCTCTGTTTAGGAATATGTCTTAAAGGAAAGTGACAGAATCTACTTCACTGTAGGATAGACTTTCCCTTGAACAAGAGTAGAGACAATTCAAAGGCATGGTCCAACTTTCTTTTGCTTTAGGAATCTGAAATCATCACACAATTCTAAATAGTCTCCTGACTTAACATTTTTTAGTAACAAGTGACTTGAGATCATGGTAACCAAACGTATGAAGACCTCATAAAAGTCAAAATTGGATGAGATTCTATCATTCTGAACCTTAAAATGATGGTTTAGATGGGATATGAGTCATTGCTGAAGGAAGGGCATGAATTCAATAAGAGGATTTTTTCCCGATTTAATATTTGTTAATTAAATACTATTAGATCAGCCTCTTTCCTGTTCTTCAGCTACAAGATTCAATCCTATAGTGTCATTTAAAACAGAAAAATCCTTCCTTTTCATTGCTCCGATAAGGGAGGCAAGTTTTTAAATCTTTGATTGGCCCTTAAATTTGTAGGTCACTTCTATTCTGAAAGTTTGAGAAATAAAATGATAGCTTTTTGAAACAATAAAGGCTTTAAGTTTCCCCTTCTTAAAGTAATTGATCATTAATAAAGAAAAAGTTTCTATGCATGTGATAGTTGAACCAGGAATTTGAGATCTACTCAACAAACATCTGTAGAAGGTCTGTTAGTCAGCCTGTAGCAAGCGATCTACTCTAACTTGTAAGCTTCATAGGTGTGGGTATTCTTGGAGACATGAGAGAACATGTCAGAGATAAATCAGTCTGTAGTACGTAAGAATTTTAACAGAATTTCGAACTCTGATCCAAAGAACTGTTTCTCAGTGATATCTCAAGGCTCTGATGGCTTACTCGTATCAGATGTGTCATTATTTTGGCACTAACAAATGTGGGAAAGCCTGGGGAAATTTAGTGGGCTGGAAATTGCCTGAGGACTAGGTCTAGCTTTTAAAACTAATTTACTGGAAAAGATAATCACTGTCTTTTTTCTTTCAGTCATAGAAAATATTATTTCCTTTGTGGCATTAAGTGTGCTAGTCTATTTTTTAAGGAAGTAACAACAGTAACAATTTCCTAATGCCCAAACACACTTCAACGCATTATTTTAAGAGAAATATACATGAGCTATGGATTTGAGCAAAATCCATATTTAATCCAGATTATGAATTCCATAGCAGTTTAAGAGTGTTTGTTTTCATTACTCAACTCTCCATTATGTCATTTGGACTCTCTTCAGAGGTTCTGATTTGCATGTACCTTTCCAATTGTTTTCTTTACTGATTTAATCTTATAATTTGAGGTTTGTTCCTGATTATCCAGCTTTTTATACAGCAGTACAATTTTTTTTTTCTCTGCTTAACACATCGCAGGGAACTGAGTGTCAGGTTTCTATCTCATATGTTCCATAATTCTGTGTTCTGGTGTGATGCCGGCATAACTGGTATAATTTGAGGCAAATAGTGATCCTTCCAAGTTTCATAAAATAAATGCTTGTAATTTATAGGAATTAGAAATGCAAATATTGAATTGCTTTAGAATAGCACATGGTTACATTTTTTTTTTTTAATTTCAAAGGCATAAAGAACTAGATACACTGACCTGCTCCCCGCTGCAAGCTACAGTTAGCATTCTAGATTGTTCAAGAATAAGTAGAATGAGTCTTTTAGAAGGAAGATGGAGTAAAAGAAAACAACTGTCATCCTGTCACGTTGTCTATTTCTCATTTCGGAAGATGAGCACAGTTCTCACATGGCCATGCACGCTTGTTCATATGTCCATTCAATATTGAAAAATACAGCAACATTTAGGTGGATGTAAGCATCATTCTGTCAGTTGTTGAAGTCTCCACTGTTATGCCAATTGTGTTTTCCCAAATGTCTTAAAAATCTGTTTAAATAAAAATGTCAAACACTCACATGATTTCTAAAGTTGTGGGGGCATTTGAGGTGATCCACATAGTCGAGGACAACGTCTTAATTATCTGTCTCCCACAATGCCTAGCACAGGGCTTTGCTCAATAATTACGTAAATAACAATGGAGTAATTGAATGGATCTAGTTCAACCAATATCCCAACACAGACGCTGCTGCTTTGCATCCCTGAATACCTCCCTCGTCAACTTTCATCTATTGTTTTACACCTCTAAATTTTCAAAAATTCCTGTGATGCTGAGCCAAAGTTTATCTGGCTATACTATCCACCCACCAGTCCTGATCTGTACTTCGTGGGGAGTATTCTATTCCCTTTACTACAGGAAAATCTTCCTAATATTTTAAGGCAGTTATCATGTCTTTCTGTAGACATTGCCAGAGTATTTCCCAGTTCCTTCTACTGCTTGTTAAGTGAGGCAGTGTAACAAAGAGGCAATTGTCATGAGTGCTCAGCAAACTTGCATTTGTATCCCACGTTGGTTTGACATTTGGTGGGCTACTTAATCTCTCTGGGCGTTCATAGATTCATGTATAAAACACAAACTATATTAATTACAAATTAATATTTGTCAGGGCTTCCCAGGTGGTGCTAGTGGTAAAGAACACCCCTGCCAAAGCAGGAGACTTAAGAGATGTGGGTTCCATCCCTGGGTCAGGAAGATCCCTGGAGGAGGGCATGGCAACCCGTTCAAATAGTCTTGCCTGGAGAATCCCATGGACAGAGGAGCCTGGAGGGCTATAGTCAGACACGACTAAAGCGACTTAACACACACACCCCCAGTATTTGTCAGCTGACCTCAAAGTATTGTTTTAGAGATCAAATCCTCTGAAAATTATAAGCTGTTAAAGGAATGTAAGATAGTATTATTACAATAAGACATTGTTTCCAGTTACTTCACCAATCTGGTATCCATTTTCTTGCTATACCTATAGTTTGTCACTGTGTCTCTTAAAATGTAGTGACAAACATTAAATCCATTGTTCCACCTGTGACTGGCCTTTGGCAAAGTACAACAGAAATTAAAGGAGGAGAAAGAAGTGAACTCACATTATTTATAGCCTACCATGGGCCAAGTCCTCATTCTTAACTTATTTTAATCTTCATAATAACCCTTTCAGGTATATACTGTAGAGGTAAATACATAAGATCTTAGGGGGAGGTGGGAGGGAGGTTTAAGAGGGAGGGAATATATATGTATATTTATGGCTGATTCACACTGTATGGCAGAACCAGCACAACATTGTAAAGTAATTATCCTCCAACTAAAAATAAAATTTTAAAAAAAACTTAGAAATTTTCAATACTTTGCTCACGTCACCTAAGTCAACTTGACTCATGGGTTTTGTACTCTGCCTATAATTTCCATTACTCCCATAACTGGGACAGTGCTACTGTGGCACACTAGACATTAGCATTAGCTGAGAACATGTTCATCTGGCTGGAATGTGATGCCCCCCTGTGCTAAGCTTGCAGTAGGCCCAGGGCCTCCAAAACTGTCAGAGAAAGAAATTTAGTTGTTTGGCGCCAACAAGTTGGTGACCGTAGCAGCCACAGGAAACTAATATACTCCCTTATGATATTCTTATGTGTTCCTGAAACTCTTTTGTAATCTCCTTGGGCTACATGCTCCATCTTCCTTTTTTTCTATATACGTTCTATCCATGCTTAGATGCACCACTCTCCATGTGTTTTCTTCTAACATCTGAACTTGCCAAACTGCTCTCCATGCTTCACGCTGGCTTCTTTAAATGTCATCATTTAGAGGTCAGAAGATATAAAACGTTGTTTGGACATACATGTGATGATTTTCAAATGTCTTTCTTCTTGGCTTTTCAAAAATGGATGGAACAAGAATGTTTACCATTTATTTTTAAAATAGAACTTTTGTTCAGTAAATTAAGAACTTGTGCTAGAAGCTCTACTGACGCCAGTATACCCAATGAGCTAAGGCTACCTGTGGGGAGAGACCCCACTGGGAAGAGAAAGGGGTCACACAGACCATGGAGAACCCTCTCTGCAGTCAGCCCTGCCCTCCAACGTCCTGAGGGAAATTGCCTAAATCTGCTGCCTCTTACACAGGACAGACAGCTTAACTAGTCTCAATAACCCCATCACAACTCGGCAGTTCAGTGGGTCCCAACGAAGCAGCAACAGGAAATTCTTGTTTACTTATACTCTTTTCCTATTTGTTTTTAGTTGAAATATGGTGGCACTGGTGGTAAACAGCCAATGCAGGAGATGCAAGAGAAGCGGGTTTGATCCCTGGATTGGGAAGATGCCCTGAAGGAAGCCATGGCAATCCATTCCAGTATTCTTGCCTGGAGAATCCCATGGACAGAGGAGCCTGGCAGGTTACAGTCCATAGGGTCACAAAGAATTGGACATGACTAAGCATATCCTTTTTTAGTTGAAATATATATATATATATATATATATACACACACACACATATTTGCTACTTGTCTAATGTTCAAAATAATCAAATCCTAGAGAAGTTACTGTGTTTTAGAAATGCCTGGAATAGCCTTATATATAATCTATGTGTTTGCTCTGCATGAAAATCTACATCAAAATTATTTAGAAAGGGAGAAATAATTCATTGCCACCAAATTTACTCCATTTAGCTAAAGCTAGTAACCATATCTGGCTATGTGAGAGGTGATTTGGGAGGGAGAGGAGAGGAAAGCAAGTGGAAAGGGAAGCAAGTGGGGAGGAGGTGGGCCACAAAGAGAAGGAGGCCCAGAGAAAGGAAGCAGGTTTGACCTAGATTCCCAGCTGCCCATTCTTTGAATATCAGAACTCAATTAAATGCTGTTTGGGGGGAAGGGCGAAGCACAGAACTTTCAGAAGTATGAAGTTAAAGAGCCCAAATATCTGATTTTTTTCGTTTTCAAAACAGTGTCACCCAAGGCCTGTCAAGCGTTGAAAGCCTCACTCTTGGATTTCCGGTCTTGTCTTCCAATGTGGTATGTCTTCTTTCTTTAGTGAGATGAAACTAATTTATTCTGCCACATGGCTCAGAAATGCTTAAGCTTGTTATTTGATAGTGGTGTGTTTTCCAGCTGAGGTGGGAGGAGCTGTTCTGACTCTTTTTCACCATAAAAGAGATGGACTGTTTGAATTGCAAGTGTCTCTGGCAGTTGGGAGGGGCAGTTTGGGAAGGGTCCCTGAACAACCCAAGGGCAGCTCAGACTCACCCTCAAGCAACCACACCACAAGAATGGTGCGAAGGCCCATTTTGTTTTTCTATGTATAGGAAAGAATTCTTCCAGAATTCTTGATGAGATAAGCCTAACCTATTCACAGATAACAGTGGAGAATGTGAGGATTTTTTTGTTTGTTTCTCTGATGTTCCCTGAAACCAACATTCCTATTATTGCATCTTGTTATCTTAGCTGGAGTTTCAATCACAGCCCAGCTCTTACATTCTGTGATGTTCATGGATCTTTATTAACCATCCGCTGAATGAAGGGGAGGGTATTTAGTCCTGTGAAGAGCACAGCATAGGAGCCTTGGTCCTAGAAGGGTACCAAGTACCCCAAACCTGCAAATGTCAAGCGCTCCTGCACGGCAACATATAACCACGATGCACTTCACAGCAGGCAGGTGTTCCGTCAAGGGGACTCTCAGCATGGGAAGTCTTTGTCAGATTTGCCCTGCCCGAGGACCAGCGTGGGGGACAAGGAAACCGCCCTGCAAGGCTGGGACAAGGGCAAGGTGAGTGAGGAATCTGTCGCTGGTGCCAAATGTAAAGGAGTGCCAAAAACTTAGTAATCAAGATAAAGAATATTCGAATGCAGTATTTTAAAAAAATCACAATCGATATTAAAATTAAACTTGTGTAATATACAATGAATAGTGAACAAGAGACACAAGATCAATATTACGGACTTTTCCTTTTTTCTTGGATTCTGATTTGACTCTTCACAGTGCTATTACTGAGCCTGTAAGTGAGGAAGGAGAGGAGATGGGGGCAGCATTAGTCATAGGTACAAAGGTTCTGAAAAAGTGAAAGTTGATCATTCAGTACTGTCTGACTCTTTGTAACTCCATGGACTGTAGCCTACCAGGCTCCTCTGGCCATGAAATTCTCCAGGCAAGAGTACTGAAGTGGGTTATCATTTCCTTCTCCAGGGGATCTTCCCGACCCAGGGATTAAACCTGGCCACCAGGAAAGCCCTGCAAAGGTTCTGAGGAAGGAGTAAAAAACTCACACTGTACTCTTAAGCAAATAAGCTTAACTGGGACAGAGGGTCTAAACAAGCGGACAGTAAAAGATAAAGGGTGAAAGGGAAAAAGATATATGACCGTCATTGAGTGTGGGATGAAGAGGCACAGTGAGAACTAAGAGGCAAGATTTGTCTTGTAGATTATCAAAAATGGTGGGGAGTGAGTGGTCCATAAAAATAACTGTCGCAATAGTTTATAGGTTGGGTGGTATAGGATAGGGGTTGCCTTAGGGAAGACAATTAGGATGGGTGTGGGGTAAATCAGAGAAGGCAATGGCCCCACTCCAGTACTCTTGCCTGGAAAATCCCATGGACAGAGGAGCCTGGTAGGCTGCAGTCCATGGGGTCGCTAAGAGTCAGACACGACCGAGCAGCTTCACTTTCACTTTTCACTTTCCTACATTGGAGAAGGAAATGGCAACCCACTCCAGTGTTCTTGCCTGGAGAATCCCAGGGACAGGGGAGCCAGGTGGGCTGCCGTCTATGGGGTTGCACAGAGTCGGACACGACTGAAGCGACTTAGCAGCAGCAGCAGCAGTGGGGTAAATGCAGGTGTCTGCTAAGGGATTGCTGTGGCAATGGAAAGGAAACATTTCCAAAAGACATTATAGATAAAAAGAACTGGCAGACTCAATTATTTGGATGTGAGAAGAAACAAAAGTAAAGACTAGCCATCTGCAAAGCTGCTGTGTGGATCTTTGTTGGAACTGCCCTTGAGGACATCTTCAGCGGCAAACGTGTGAAGGGCTGGGGGAGCCCCGAGGCACAAAGTGGAAGAAACAGTCTTGGGGGTCTTATGTGTATGTGGGAGATTTGACCCCAGTTGAAGCAAAGTGCTCAAGGGTAGGGGCTCAGAAATAATAACTGAAAGTCAAGAACTTGGTTTTCACACTGAGTGCTTCCTCAAAGCGGAAGCGCTCTTTGCATAACGCCTTTGTCCTGCTCTGTTCTGTGTATACCAAAGAATCAGCATTCTTGCTTCTCTCCCCTCCCAACCTCCCTCCCATTAAAGGCCAGTAGCACTTCACTGGACAATATATCCCAATTCTCTCCAGGATAGGGTTCCTGACCCTGCAATCCATTGAGAACCCCTCTGGAATAGAATATCTAAATTCAGAGAAAGTGTTTTCCAAGAGATACCAAGAGATAATAGTGTGGGAGAAAGTCCAAAGGCAAAAAGGTTCCCAAAAGGAGGGTAATCAGTGGTGTCAAATGTAACAGAAAGACCAATGAAAATGGACACCTTGAAAAACAAAAGACAAACGGGTGGTGATTCTTGTAACACTGTTAGTTATTCCAAAATAATTACCTGTTGTCCTACATGGTAAGTAATCGGACAACTGCATTTTTTCAGGCATGGTGCAATTTTTATGCTTCCTTGTTACAATCACCTTCATAGAGTTAAACAATCTGAAAATCTAGCTCTGTTTAAAAAAATATATATATGTTTGTATATGTACATGTTAAATGGCCTGATTCATAGGAACAGTATGGCTTTTATAATATAAAATCTTATCTCATTGTTTTTATATATCCATTAATGCCATCTGGGTAGCTATCTATAGGATGACAATATGCAAATATCAGGAAACTTCGCTAAAATTTTCCTTTTAGTTCTTTCTAAATGTAAAAAAAATTTTTTGTGAGTGTGTGTGGAAACAAAATGTCAATACCACCATTTGAAAACGAGCTTTTCCAACTATAATGATTTTTTTTAATTGAAACCGTGTGCATTTTTAAAACTTTATTTTATTGAATTATAGTTTCTTTACAATGTTGTGTTAATTTTTGCTGTACAGCAAAGTAATTCACTTATATGCACACACATACATGTATTTTCTTTTACATGTTCATGATAATTTTTCTAATTAAATGCAGCCAAGAAGCTGATAATGGCATCTTTCTTATCGATCATGCACCTTCAAAGATGCTTGAGCTCTTGACCTGCATTTTTTTGTATATATAGTTTATCCTTGAAGTTGCACAAAGGTTTTGTCATTGTTTTATCTTTTGGAATATTCTGTCTTGGAAGTAAAATGGAGAAGGTCATTTTTATGTATTATTTTTCTTTCTCTTTAGTCAACTCCTGCATTTGAATACTTTGTTTGGCATATGGTCTTTGAAATGATTATGGTTGTCCATTTCCACTGAGTTTTGTTGGTTATACTGAATCACATCAGATAAAATTTGTGAATATCTCCTTAGTGTTCTATCAAAGTCTTCTATAAATTGTTGGTTCAGGAGTACTGTATTCCTCCTTCAGTTCTAGCCAACTTGTTCTCCCAAGACTGGAAAAGGAACTAGGGGATAATATTTCTAAACATAAAATACTACTATTTTAAAGGTTTTACATTCCTTTTTCCAAATCTCATATTGTCAACAAAGATCTTTTTTTCTCCTCATAATGTTCACAATGATCTGCCCTTTTATGAACGCCTTGAGACTATCACACAAAGCTAACGGTGAGGGAGCAGATGCCTCATTCAATTCCAAATAGAAGGAAATCTGTTGTCTCAAATAATCCCTAAATTCAGACACTTTCAGACAGCTATTATCAAGAGACCACATTCTAAGAGCAGATGTGTTATTAAGGCTGAGAAATGTTATGAGGACTTCGTGATCTGACAAATGATTTCAATCTATCCAACATTCCAACATTTCATCTTTTAATAAATTAGAGATTAAAATATCCATCTTGGGGAGACAAGTTGTATAAGGTAGTTGGGAACTGGAATTGTAATTGATAGTTCATTTCCATGCAAAACCTTCTTTAAATTATGCTTATAGATCCCTCTTTTATATAAAATCTGTTCATTTGACTAAAACAATTATGATGTATTTTAATCTCCATATTCAATCCTGTAGGATCATTCCCACAACTGAAACACAACTCCTGCCTTTCAATGAGGTAGGAAAACAAATAGCCCCAGGCTTCAGTTGTCCCACCTAAATGTGCTCAATCGTTCCTTTATACCATTAAGTTTACTGCTATGCGATTACTGTATTTAGAGCCTTTTCAGTGAGGCAATTACTGGACATTCAGCTGAGGGCTAGTACTCTCCTTTTCTTGTCTGCTACTACACCTCTTTTCTCTCCCTCCCTCTCTCTCTCTCTCTCTTAAAGTACAGTAGAGTTCTTACACTCCTTGGATAATAGACTCTTCTTTTTGCATTCAAGTGAATGTTTTTCAACCAGCCCTATTCAGACTCACAAAGTGTATTGTCCATAACAAAATATACATTCCTCAGCATTTGCAAACTGCTTTATATCCAGGGGTTGTACTTTGATTTCCCCAAAATACCAGTGGTGCTGTGAAATTTTTACATAATCCTATCATTGTCAAATATAATAAAACTTAGATCCAGGTGAGTATCCATCACTGTGAATAACCCAAAGAGCAGCAAAGGTGCCCAAATTCTCTTCAGCTGAGATATCTCCAACTGTATCCTGATTGAAATTTATGTTCTACCTGGACTTACAGAAAGTGGATAACGAAATGGTCTTGAATGGTTTTCTTTCATTGTCTGGAATTGCTCT
This sequence comes from Bison bison bison, assembly GCF_000754665.1. NCBI lineage: Eukaryota > Metazoa > Chordata > Mammalia > Artiodactyla > Bovidae > Bison > Bison bison. The sequence continues at coordinate 7,986,067 of NW_011494889.1, read as the reverse complement.
CCTGGCTCCACATCTGAAGGTGCTTCTTCAGTAGGAAATTTGGCAGCAGAAAGTAAATCATTTCCTAATATTGTCCTTTGGCAGGTAATAATTTTATCTCAGACCTTAAGGATCAGAATTTGGCAACCAAATTCAGTACATAGATGTTACCCTGTAATTTTAAAATACATTAAATTGTTAAAATTTTCAATGTGGAAATGCAGTACGACCAAAAGAATGGAACCTCACAGTTGGGCAGATGGGCAACTCTTCTCTTTCTCAAATGTCTTGTAGCCTCATCTTGGTCTCCTGTGGGATTTCCTCTATCAAAACACTTCTGATTTTTCTTCCCTTAACAAATTTAAGTTTTATGGTTGTCGTTATTCAAAGCTTTCATTTATTCATTCATTGGTTCAATGTTTTAGTTCTTACTATGGGAGACATACAATAAACATGTTTGAAAAGTCTTTGGAAAATAGACATTAAAAAAAACTTGCTACAGACCACAAAAATGATAAAATTCTGAACTCGTTGCAGTGAACTTTCTAAGAATACAGATTTGCACAAGGAGTTGAATGAGAACAAAAATTAGTGACAACTCTGCAATTTATCAACTCTGTATCTAAGAGCATCCTACCTCAGATTCCTAATCTCTCTAAAGTGGCAGTGACTAAATAAGTACTGATTGTATACAGGCATGTTTGGGGCACTTTTGGGAATACAAAGATAAGTCAGACATAGATTCTGACCTTATTTAGCTTCCAGTAGTTATGAGAACAGACAGGCATGTAATTACAGGACAGAGAAGAGATGCTTGTGGCGAGAGAGGCACAAGTCTACAAGCAAATTCAAGAAAACAAGTCACTGTTTGCATTTGGGGATATGGGGAAGGAAAAGGTATTTGGTTTGAGTCTTAAGGAATGAGCAAAATTCAGATGTACATAAATAGGTAGGATTTTACCCCAGGCGGAAGGAGCATGAAGAGAAAACCCAGAGGTGGGATGAAGCACAAGCATCAGGCTCAAGTTCAAAGAAAGTGCCTTGTCGTTTGCTTCCTTGTTTGTTTGTTTTTGGTGAAGAACACTCTTGATTTTATTTCTAGGCTCAGGGGCATTTGTCCAAGAAAATATTGTAAAGGTGGTTTGGGGGAGGGGTGGGAAAACAATGGCATAGAGTCCTGGATCAGGTGTGGGGCACAGGGCCAAGGGGAGGGACACCGGAGAGAAAGGAGGTGAGGCGGAGCCAAGAACGAGTGTGTGCAGAGGTTCAGGCAGAGCTCAGGGGAGCTGGGAGGCCATACCTAATGGCATCTGTGTTCTCTATGACAGGTTGGCATCTGTTGAGTCGAAGGAGCCAGGGGTGGAGGCTGAGAAGACTGATGAAGATTTAGAAGCTCTGATGAAATGGATGGGGAAAGGGGCCAACTATGGTTATATAGAAGAATTGCTGAGCAGTCCTGAGGGCCCGACTGAAATTGGAAACATGCATTTGCAGTGGAACCAGACAGGATGTGTTTTCCTCTAAAAACCCGAGTATGGGAAGATCCAGGAAAAGGAAACATGAAAGATAGAAGGAACAAAGAGGAAACTTGATGAAGCCAGGTCACAGAGCGAGCAGAAGGATCAGGGATCAGTAGTGCAGCGCAGTAAGTAAGTAACAGGATGGAGGCCAGTGTTGGTTTTGAGGGAGGTCTTGGAGAACCTATTTTCTCTGATTAATAGGCAGGGAGGATTTTCAGCAAATTTTCTTTTTCTGAGGGTTAACTGTGTCAGGTCCCATTAAAACTGACAAATAAGTAAAATTTCAGGACATATATTGTGAACATTCAAAAATAACAGCAAGGAAGCACGCAAGTGAAGGTCTGTGCTCCCTTAACGTGAATTCATTCCTAGCGTAGACAATATATGGGAAACCATCTAACTCAAGGAAGGCAAGTAGACTTAGACTGATAGGCCAACTCCGCCTGCTTGATGGTGGCTGCTTGGGGTGTTATGTGAACAATTCTGAGGATCAGTGTGCAACAGCATTGCCATCAATTTATGATGGCCAGTAAGGTCACAGAAAAGGAGAGTGGGGAATATACACCACAAACTTGCCATTCATACAGTGGATAGAACACAAAAGTTTTTTATTTTCTCATGTATTGTTACTAAAGCAGTATAAAATTGTGTTCAAGTCACTTAATTTGTTATTATTAGTTAACCTAAAATGAAAGTTAATATTTACGTGTATCTAAATGCATTGCAAGTATTTTTATTTGCAAAGCCCTCTGAACATAGGAGATGACACATAATTACAAATTATGATAATGTGAGCAATATACTTTGTCAAATACAGGTTTATGTTTTATCTGAACTACATTACTAATAGGAGACATGTTTGGTTTAAGTGAACTTTGTCCATGGATATATGATTCTAATATCTTTCCAATGCTGGAAATTTTAAAGACATCTGTACTTTAACAGGCTGACAAAAATAAGAGAAATGCAAAGGTCATTTTATTTATTGAGAACAAGAAGAGAACTGTGCTCACAGTGACCTCTTTTAGGTTCTGCATGTGTGTCCTTGTTTGGCTAACCCACCAAGTTGGGGAACTGGAGGAATACCGAGGGAGGTGGTAATCTGCAGGAGGCAAATAGCTCACCAGGCAAAGGCAGAGACCAGACCTAGTCTTGAGACTTCTAGTCCGTGGTCTTCCCATCACCAGGAAAGAAGCAGGGTGTTACCTTCTCTGCACATGGATAACATATTTGAGCTAAAAATAAATGTTAAAAATGCTATCAATTTGGCACATCATACGAGTTAGAAATCATGATCACTGCAATGCTGGAAATGTACATCTTAAATGGCTTCTACCTTTTTTGTCAGTAGAAAGAGATATTTTCCAAATGCATCTGTCGAGGTTTGCTTTAGAAACCGATGGGAAAGGAAGGCACAATCATACTAGTGGAGGCTGTCAACTGAAACTTAGTGAGCTTCCAAGTGTGTGAACCAGAGTCGAGTGACCTTTGATAACACTCATCTCACCCTGCTTGGTTCCTTTTCTCTTGTGTTATTAGAGCCTAAATATGGGTTATGTTGTTTTCTCATAACCTTTGTGGTCAAAGCTTGGTGCCAGTCCAGGAGAGCCAGGGCCACACTAGCCAGCTGAGCACTGCAGAGGTATTGATGAAGTAATAGACAAAAGTAGCAAGTGAAGCTGGTCCTCTGAAAATCCAAAGGCAATTCCAGCTTGCAATCCTGCAAAGGGGCTTCTGGGGTTCAAATAAAAATAGTTTTTCTAACTAAAAAACAAACCTAACATATTAAGTGTTTCATCGAAGGCCTCAATTATGTCTAGAGTTTTGCACTGAGTTTATTTTAAAATGTATCTGGAAAAGCTGGTGTCCAAATTTTCCTGTAGACTTACACATGATGAGAATCTGTCTCCTTATATTTAGCTGCAGGCCACCTAACAAGTTCTTAGGCGGAACACATTATTTTGCTGGTACAAGAAGAATAAATACTGTATTTGGAAAGTTCCAGTGTTCTTTAAAATGTTACTGTTTCCATAGCAATAACATAATGTACTAAAGAGTAGAATAGTGTTTCTTTAGAAACCACGTGTGTATGGATGCATGTTTCCACGAAGGGTTTTGAAGCATCTCACCTGCTTGAGGTCCCCAAATGGAACAACGATGGTTAATGGAAACAGCTGTCATCTTATGAAATGGAACTGGGGCAGTATTTTACTGCCTGGTTGTATGTCAGCCTTCTGCTTTTGGTCATGTGTACACATATGTAATTTCTTAGGCTCTGTGCTCTTGGATGGTGAGAATAGACTTATATTCATTCACCACACTGAGTCAACAAATATTTATGAAGCATCCAAATGCCATGTATATTTCTAGGCACTGAGAACTCAGAGATATTATGAAGTGTATATGTGTGTGTGTGTGTGTGTATATATATATATACACATATATATATATATATTTAGACAAACCATCAAAGCAGCTTACCTTACAGTTTTTGTCTGGAAACAGAAGGCTTCATGGGGCAAATGGAGAATTACCTAGGAATGGAGCTTACATTCTAATGGAGAAAACAAGGAAAATCTCTTTAAACAAAAAATGTCACATCATGTACAAATGTGCATATGAAAGTGCTCCTTGATGATATTAGTGATGTTTTAAATGCTTTGCAAGAACACAACATCAAAGAATAGAATATTAATAAGGTAAGGAATAAGGGGAAAGAAGAGACAAGGAGAGAGTGTGCTTAGTCACTCAGTCGTGTCTGACTCTTTGTGATCCTTTGGACTGTAGCCTGCTAGGCTTCTCTTTCCATGGGATTTTCCAGCAAGAATACTGGAGTGGCTTGCCATCTCCTCCTCCAGCCGATCTTCCCAGCCCACAGATTGAACCCACATCTCCTGTGTCTCCCGTATTGCGGGCGGATTCTTTACCCCCTGAACCATCAGGGAAGCCAACATCAAAGAATAGCATATTAGTAAGGTAAGGAATAAGAGGAAATAAGAGAAAAGGAGAGAGGGCTGGGAAGAATTGTAATTGATTAACTCCCAGTTGTTCTTCCAGGGAACAGACCTAGGATGAGCCTCAATGTATTTAAGGTAGCACAGGTGTTTTAGGAGATGCACAGTTAAGGTGTTACAAAGACATGTAAAGACTGGGGAGTGAGGGAATGCTCTTGGAGAAGATGCAGGGAGGAGGAGTGTTCCTTAGGATGTGACTGTGATCTTTAAACCTCATAGTAACTCTGAAGACTCTTTCTGAATATCTGCCTCCTCCTTATTCTGGCTTCAAGTCCAGTGCCTCTGCCTTCGCACAGCCCTCCAAATTTGTCTCCCGTGCTGATTTTTGCCCTGATGAGCCCCGCTTTGCTCTTTACTCCCGGCTTCAACTCCCAAAGCTGGGAGAATGGACCGGTGGAAGGAATGTCACTGGTTAACTAATGGCCCTCTGGCATCTGGCAAGGAGGATGCGGGTCACAAATGTCTCCATGCTGGGTCATCACTATTCAGAGAGAGAACAGAAAAGGAGCAGGGTGTCCCCACGCCCTCCCCGAGGCCACACATCTTTGTCTCTTACACAAGGCTCTGCTTGTGCTTTCAGTAGCAAGACCTCGAAATAGTTAACATCTTAAGAAGCCCGTGTCTATCTGCCGTGTGCGCGGTCCTTTCGTGCCGCAGTCTTGCGGGTGCCCTGGTCAGAAGCAAGCGGCAACCTCTCCGCTCTCCCAGACTTCAAGGTTTGGCTAACTGTCTGCATTGCTCCACACAGCTCTTGGCTGCAGACACGTCTCAAGCCGCCATGGGAGGAGAAAGAGCTTCGTGGGCCAGATGCAGGGTCACGGAGTCAAAAAGGCTCCCAGGGTGGCCACCCTTTCTTCAGAATTAGACAAGTTGACCAGCTACCCCAGATCCCTTCTTAGACCCTGCTAATAAATCAGTAAGCAGCCAGGTCACAAAAAAAGAGTGCTGAAAGGTAAGCACATATTTTCCAGTAAAACATTTCAACGTTTTCCTTTTGCCCCCAGCAGGGTCAGAAGTCCCAAAGGAAGGCGGTGGGGGCAGAGGGGGAGAAGGAATCTAACTCTATCAAGAAAGAGAATTTTTGGTTGCCAACCACTCAGTTCTTTCAACCACTGTGATTCTACCCAGATGTGCATTCTTAAATGCAAAGGCATCATTTTCTTGCCAAGAGGTGGAATGATTGATCAAACCTTCTTTAAATCATTTCATCTTATCCATTCCCATCTGAAAGAGCAGATATTGCATTAATATTAATATTCTTATTGTCTCCTTTGAGAGAAAAATGCCCCTGTAACCCCCCTCCCAATTACTGCCAGCACCATGGGGATACGAAGTTCGAGAAGGAAGCTACCAATGCAGGGTCTGCAGTTGTTTTATTAGCAACAGCTGGTGGCAGTCTCCTGCCCATTTTTTTTTTAATGCTATGCTTGTCAGATCCAGCTTCTTGAGACTGGATGGCAAAGGGTAAAACAAGAACATGGCATAATTCAGCTTTTCTTGCAGAAAAAGGGATTTATGCTAAAGAAGATGCAGGCAATATTCAGAAGCTGATTAAGAAACGTAACAAAAAAGTATCTGAACTCAATATTGTGGAGGTAAATTTTGAGCAATTAGACAAACATACCGAGTAACTGAAACCACCTGCAGGATTTGAAAAAACGCTCTTTCCTTCTCGTTTGTCCAAGGTCCTTTTATAGAAATAAAAATGTGGGCTGCATATGTCTTAAATTTATCCTCATTGTAACTTTATGTTTGTGATCAAGGGTGGAGTTTGCAACACCAAGGCTCCTTCTAACTGTGTTGGAAACAGTTGACCATCAAAAGGAAATCTGTGCCATTTGCCCAGCAGAGAAATAAATCTTCCATTACTCACTTTTGCCCTGATTTTTATCTGGGAAGCCCAAATGGACACTGTTTCATCTTATTTCATGTTTGGAATTCAAGGTAGCATTTTCAAGTATATTAAATTCACATATGGAATGTATATTTAACAAAAACTTTGGGTGGTTAAATGTGTCCTTTGGAATGGTAGCTGTTTCATTTTCATTTGTTTTTCCTAATCCGATCAAATCACATGAATGTCATATATATTTCAAATATAAAATTATATATATATAAAATTTCATATGTATATATATATGTATGTGTGTGTGGCATGGTGGTAAAGAATCTGCTGCTAATGTGGGACACACAAGAGATGTGGGTTTGATCCCTGGGTCAGGAAGATCACCCAGAGTAGAAAATGGCAACCCACTCCAGTATTCTTGCCTGGAAAACTCTGGAAAATTCCATGGGCAGGGGAGCCTGGTGGGCTACAGTCCCTGTGGTTGCAAAGAGTTGGACATGACTGAGGCACTAAGCGTAGCACATCTATAATTAATGAACAAAGACCATACTGTTAGAGTTATGCAACCACTCTAATTTTATAAAATACTAATTACATATCATGCAAATAAGAACACTTATGAATTCACATCTGAAAACACATTACAAGTATTTGTAGAAAAGGGGCATGGTTAAGAAATGCACTTCTTGGTCAAGTCCATAAATAATGACTATTGGGGGAAAATGGTTAACATAAACCAGAATGTGGATCTGTGATGTGCCTGCCTCTGGGGGAGAGAGACTAGAATAATGCCAAATGGAAAGAAATATTGGCCACCCTCCCAATTTCTTTCATGTGTAACAAATTTAAGACATCTATTTCTTCCCTATGGATCAAATATTCTTGAAAACAAAAATTTCTAAATATAACATTCAGAAAACTAAGATCATGGCACCTGGTCCCATCACTTCATGGCAAATAGATGGGAAAACAGTGGACACAGTGGCTGACTTTATTTTTCTGGGCTCCAAAATCACTGCAGATGGTGATCACAGCCATGAAATTAAAAGATGCTTGCTCCTTGGAAGGAAAGTTATGACCAACCTAGACAGCATAATAAAAAGCAGAGACATTACTTTGCCAACAAAGGTCCGTCTATCAAGGCTATGGTTTTTCCAGTGGTCATGTATGGACGTGAGAGTTGGACTGTAAAGAAGACTGAGTGCCGAAGAATTGATTCTTCTGAACTGTGGTGTTGGAGAAGACTCTTGAGAGTCCCTTGGACTGCAAGGAGATCCAACCAGTCCATCCTAAAGGAGGTCAGTCTTGGGTGTTCATTGGAGGGACTGATGTTGAAGCTGAAACTCCAATACTTTGGCCACTTGATGTGAAGAGCTGACTCATTTGAAAAGACCCTGATGCTGGGAAAGATTGAGGGCAAGAGGAGAAGGGGACGACAGAGGATGAGATGGCTGGATGGCATCACTGACTTGATGGACATGGGTTTGGGTGGACTCTGGGAGTTGGTGATGGACAAGGAGGCCTGGTGTGCTGCAGTTCATGGGGTCACAAAGAATCGGACACGACTGAGTGACTGAACTGAAATATAACAATGAACACTTACAGGACTAGTGCTTGATCCTGTGATGGGATCTTACAGACAGCCACACTAATACTGCTCTGACATGCACAGTCCCCCTCCCGATAGTGCTGTTTCATGGGCTGTGCACTCCTTGCTCTTGTTTTTATGGTCAGAGCAGAGGAAGGTTCACTGCAAAGAAAGCACTCCTGACATTGGAACCATGGTCTGTTTTAAGTATAGTTTACCTGTATATGATAGTTCAGTGGGTACAATCCTGGGGATTCATTTGCTTCTTAAAACTTACAAAACACATTTTTTTCAGGAGGAAGAAGACACTGCATGCTAAATGAATGCTGGAACATTATTTTTAGACACTCTAAAAATTGTTGTGGTAGGCAGAATTATGGTCCCCAAAGATGCCCACTTCCTAATGCCTATAACTGTGACTGTGTTACCTTACATGGCAAAAAGAGATTTCGCAGATGTAAGTCAAGGGTTTTGAGATGGGGAGGTTATCCTGGATTGTTCAGGTGACCCAAAGTAATACCAAGAGTCCTTAAACATGGAAGAGAGAGGCAGAGGAAGAGTCAGTGGGAGATGTGACCCTAGAAAAGGGGTCAGAGAGGTTGTGATATGAGGATTTGACCACCGTTACTGGCTTTGAAAAAGGATAAAGGGGGTAATTATTCCAGGAATGCAGAAACCGTCAGAAACTGGTAAATGCAAGGAAGTAAACTGTCCACTAAAACACCCATAAAGTGATAGAACCAGTGGGCACCACGATTTTAGCCCACTAAGACCTGGCTGAGCTTCTCTCGTGGCTCAATGGTAAAGAATATGCATGCAGTGCAGAAGATGCAGGTTTGATCCCTGGCTTGGGAAGATCCCCTGGAGAAGGAAATGGCAACCCACTCCAGTATTCTTGCCTGGGAAATCCCATGGACAGAGGAGCCTGGCAAGCTATAGTTCATGGGGTCACTAAAGAGTCAGATACGACTTAGCAACTCAACAAGAAGAAGACCTGGGTGAAACTTCAATTCTCCAGAACAGTGAGGAGATAGTTGTTTTAAAGCCCTGAGTTTGTGGTAACTTACGCCAGCAGCAATAAGAAACTGTCAATAATATACTTGTGATACATGCTTTTTTGTGTGTTTGTTTCTATTTGGAATTAACGACTGACTGGCTCCAGAATGTAGTACCAGAACAAGCCACCAAGACAAACCCAGAAAGAGAAGGAAATGGATGTGGAAGGATGAGATTGCCCCCAAAGAGTAAATGCAATGAAACTATTTATCATTTCAATTATATTTTCTGACAGCCCCTTAGAGGAAGCTGTGATTTTAGTTTCAAGAAATGATACACCTTGGGTTAGCATTACTGACATAGGGTTTTATTTAGAATTTAAAAGGAATGACAACATGCTCTCATGTTAATGATTTAGCCAGTAGCAATACAAAATCCGAATTTTAATGCCTCCATTTTTTGTTAATATGTTTATCTCACAACAAACTAAAGTGACAACAGCAGAATCAATATCTTTGATGTTATTCAAGGGTTATCTTTTAAATCTGTGGGAGAAGTCTTGATCAAACAGTTCCTTTTCGTTTCATTCTCTTTCATCAAGGAAGTTAGAGGTAGAAAAGACTCACTAGATCATAAATTAATGAACCCGTGTTAATGCAGGTGTCCTTGCTAATTAATAAAGGAAAATAAAACGTGAAGCTTGAATATATCTAAATTCATTTCGGTCTGGGAAAAAAGATTAAAAATTCTTTTCCTTATACCTAGACAAAGTTTGCTCATTTTACACTAAAAGTAGGTTTATAAAACCCTGACCCTAAAGCTTAATCTCACTGATTCTTTTTAAACAGATTTTCTCCTAAACAGAGAAGCAGGCAGGATTGGGCAGTCAGAAAATTCCCACAATGCTGTGTCGCTAGGCAGCATCCCCAAGCCTCATCACTTGCTGAAGCTACCTTTTGTCTTTCCCAAGCCCCTTTACTTGTTACTGATTTCCTTCTAGTGGATTGCAGGTATCTAATACATTAGGAGCTATAGACCTCAGAGAAGATGTGCCTCCGAAATGGGTATGTAACGTTATGAAATAGCACACCTAGCTTCCCTGGTAGCTCAGTTGGTAAAGAATCCGCCTGCAATGCAGGAGACCCTGGTTTGATTCCTGGGTTGGGAAGATCTGCTGAAGAAGGGATAGGCTACCCACTCCAGTATTCTGGCCTGGAGAATTCCAAGGACTGTATAGACTGCGGGGTCACAAAGAGTTGGACATGGCTTAGTGCCTCTCACTTTTACACTTAGACATGGAAGTGAGTAAGAATCAACATCAACAAATATGGAAGCCGAATTTCTTTTATCACCTAGCCTCAGAAATTACACATCAACATATCTGTAATGTTGTCTGGATTTCACGGATCACCTTTTCTTATTGTAGGAGGTAGCTACACAGAGGCATGAAAACTAGGAGGTGACCCTTAAGGAGAACCATGTTTTTAACTTTTTATTTTGTATTGGTGTGTAACCGATTAACAATGTTGTGATAGATTCAGGTGAACAATGAAGGGACTCAGCCATGCATATACATGTATCCATTCTCCCAGAAATTCCGCTCCCATCCAGGCTGCCACCATAACATTGAGCAGAGTTCCCTGTGCTATGCAGTAGGTCCTTGTTGGTTATCCATTTTAAATATAGCAGCATGTACATGTCAATCCCAAACTCCCCACCTATACCTCCCCCGCATCCTGCCCCTGCCCAGCAACCATAAGTTTGTTCAAGGAGGGCCATTTTGGAGGCTAACCACCACACAACAGATTATCTTCCTTCAAAGACATTAGTTACTTTTGGCCCTTTTGACTTCAACCTACAGAGAAGCACATCCCTCAGAACTGGAAGTTTACCTAATTGTCTGCCTTTATTCCCTTCTTCCAGAGTAGTAGCACCCGTATGATGACTACAGGGCTTTGACTCCAAAGACTGATACAGTTATTAAGAAAAAAAATTATCTGCCAAGTAAGTCAAGCCCATGAATAATCTTTTCTATGCTCTGAGAGAAAGCTTTTCTTTCTTCTCAGTGCAAACAAGCAAACAACAAAAAAATAGCTTCTGCCTGAGTATCAACCAAATACTTCAAGACTTGACGTTTGAGCAGTCACTGAATTCACGTGGATGAAGGAAGGATGTCATATTTTTTTACTTCCATGGCAAAATATCTTGAATACTTACTCTTCTCCATTATCCATAGTTAATGGAAAATTCAAGGCTCTGAATCTGATAGAAGTGACAAATTCTACACAGCAGTGGACGTCATTCCAAAGTTGTTGGCCAAGTCTTAGATGTGAGTACACGCCAAGGTCAAATGCAATGAATGAGACAGGATGGTATGTTGTGCTTCTTTAGGTTGCTATAGCAAAGTACCATAGACTGTGTGGCTTGACCACAGAAATTTCTCTCTCACATTTCTGAAGGCTGCAAGTCTTGAGATCAGCACATCAATATGGTCAGGCATCAATTGGTCAGGTTTTGGGGAGAGGCTTAGCCCGTAGGTGGTGCTAGTGGTGAAGAATCTGCCTGCTAATTCAGGAGACATAAGAGACTCAGGTTCAGTCCCTGGGTCAGGAAGCTCCCCCAGAGGAGGGCATGGCAACCTACTCCAGTATTCTTGCTTGGAGAATCCATGGACAGAGGAGCCTGTCCATGGACAGAGGACTGCCCACAGGGTCGCAGAGAGTCAGACACAACTAAAGCAACATAGCACACACACACACAGTACAAAATCTGAATTTTAACCCAGTCAGATCCGGGTGAGACTTGAGAATTTGTCTGAGAATTGGATCTAGTTTTTTCTTCCAGTTACCATCGAGGTCACCACTTTAGATGTGCATGGGTGTAAAATTTTTCTAAGTCAATTTGTTACTGCCTAATTTAAGCAGCATTTCTGAAAATGTGCATAAGAATAACAAATAAGGTTTTTTTTGTTGTTGTTGTTTTTGTCCTAATAGTATTAATGGAAAGTTCTCCGGACTGGAGTTAACTTGCTGCTGACCTTTCGGGTTGATCTTAAAGACTGTTCTTAGCTTCACAGCTTCCTTCTTGTGACTTTCTTGATTGATACGAGAAGAGTGCATCAGGGTCCCATTAGTGGTGGTGGGCAGGTGATTTATCTTCCTCTCTAACATAGGAAACACAAAGCTGCTATAGAGCAATTGAAAGATATTTATATTTATCAATGGCCTATTGTCCTTTTCCTCTTTGTTTTCTCTTATTTATTTAACTCTTGCTAAAAGCCAGGCAGGTCCTTTGTCAAGAACCTACATGCACATCTACTGAAAATACTCTTCTATATAACTTACTTTCATTTTCAGTCTGTTACTAGCCTTCTCAATGCCCAGGATTCTGATGGGCATTGACCTCTATTAGGCACTCAGCGTAGTAGCACATGTGTTGTTCTGAGAGAGAGAAGGAAAGAAGCCTTTCAAGTGTAGCTTCCTGATGGAGTCATTCTGGGAAACACTGACCTAGCTAATGGCCACAGTGTATTCACTGTCAATGTCCATCTCTAAACAGCCACAGACAAATTCCATAAATTCACAGAAGTGCAAGATGTTTAAAGGGCTTCAAGGGAGTAGGAAGACAGTGGTTGAATATTCAAGAGAATCCAGCTGACAGAGCCTGCAGTTCAGGAAGCAAGCTCCAGGTGGTGGTGGGTGGAGCTCAGATCTGTTGAGCTTGAAAATCACATCCAAGATTGTCTGCTCACTGCTTCCATTGTTAGTGTTATTTTTGCCAGCTCAGTGTCAGATGCAGCACCAAACTTGGAACTGACATTCCACATTCTCCATCATTAGTCCATCTTTGGCTCTCCATCATAACATCGGCATCAATCCCCTTAGAACTTTACCTCTTAGAGGCAAGACTTTGAGACAATTGCAAGTCCACAGAGTTATTTCTTTTTAATTTTACTTATTTATTTGGCCATGTCATGGCATGTGGAATCTGACTTCCCCAACCAGGGATCAAACCTCCACTCTGAAGCTTAGAGCCTCAACCACTGGACCACCATGAAGTCCCCACAGAGTTACTTCTGACTCTCTTCTCCCCTTTTCCTACTCAGTGATACTCTTTCTTATTATTCATAAGGAGATGGCCCATACACATGCACTCATGCAAGAGTGCTAATAAATCAAGCTGCACTTCTAGAATATTAGTTCATACTTTGCTATTTCCATCTGGTTCCAGCTGGTTTTCCCATTTTGCCAACTAGGTGAATGGAAGGGGAGCAGATCATAGGGCGCTCAGGGGCAGATTCAGCAGCACCTTGTCTTATCACTTGCTTTTGTTGGGATGGTTACCATCCCAACAAACGACCTGCCCATCTTCCTTAGTTGCCATGGCAATGACTAAAAGGGTCTCCAGTTAGACACAAGGGCTTTCACCAGTTCAAACAAAGCAATAGGAAAATATGTTTTCTTGACCCTTCACAGGAAATCCTGCCCAACACATGCAGGAATTCACCATTTCCTGGACCATCAGTTGCTCAGGTCCAGCCATCAAGGGTAGGCTTGAGTAAACCTGGAAAAAGATGCTCACATTCTCATTGAATGAGAAAACCCAGAGTCGACCCAAAGTTGTTACCCAAGTTTAAACAAGCCAACATGCAGCAAAACCCCAGCATGAAGTAGCTGGGCCTTTGGGATAAAAAATGGCATGTATGTTTCAACATAGACTAAAAGAAGGGGAAAGATAGACATTTGACCCTGATATTGCCCATTTTCTCTGCTTAGTTTTTGACTTCTTACAAAGTTTCTACCCACTAAGAGGAACAGGGAAAGGTACTGGTCTGAAAGAAAAGAAAGGGGACTTTGTCTCATGATAATAGAAACAAACAATGACTTAGTTTCTTTATTATAAAAACCATAGCCTCATGTGAAATAGATGACCAGCGCGTTTGATGCATGAAGCAGGGTACTCAGAGCTCTGGGACAAGCCAGAGGGATGGGGTGGGGAGGGAGGTGAGAGGGGGGTTCAAGATGGGGGGACGCATGTGCACTCATGGCTGATTCATGTCAATGTATGACAAAAACCATCACAATATTGTAAACTAATTATCCTCCAATTAAAATTAATTAATTTAAAAAAAAAAACACAAAAAAACAAAAACTGTGGCCTCAAAATTAAGGAGCAAGCTGCAGTCTCCTTCCCCGTGTCCTGGGGAAGTCACGAGAATAGCTAATGCGCAGCTGTCTTGCTCTGCACTGGCCTTCTCAGGCGGTGACATATCAGACCAGCAGTGGTGTCTGCAAATAAAATAATGAGAGAAACATCTGTCTTACTGTTCCTCTCTTATCCAGGCAAATGACATTTAAGATTCTCATCCTGGAGTTGCAATTGCCCTCACCACCCCACCCTGTGAAAAGCTGCTTCTGTGTTAACCATATCTCCTTCTTTCTTTGAATCACTTTTTCCTTTAGTAGTATTTTAAGATAGTTTAAAAACAAAGAAGGCAACAGCAAAATGCATGTATATCACTGACACTACCAGCTTAAGAAAAAAAGAGATGAAGAATCCAAAGAAGGGGTGTTACTGAGGTGCGGATAGTTTTTTCTTCCTTGCTAAGAAACTAGGAGAGGTGGTGCTTTGGAAAAGTTTGTACCTAAAATACTATAGAGGTTTGCAAGTTATAGTCAATCAGATGACAAATGGCATGGTGTTGGGAGGGGTGCCCTCTTATGGTCAGGATAATAGTCCAAATGTGAATCTCTCTCTTTCTGTCTCTCTCTCCCACACTTACACACTCTGGCCCATCCCAACCAGACTCCCTGACACAAGGCGTGCAGACAATGTTATCTCACAGTAAAGGATAGGGGAATTGGTGTCTAAGGCAGCAAGCTGGAAGCACAGGCCTTGTGCTTTCCCGCTGGGTTATCTAGAACATGTGCATAAGTGAAAGTGAAGTCGCTCAGTCGTGTCCGACTCTTTGCGACCCCATGGACTGCAGCCTACCAGGCTCCTCTGTCCATGGGATTTTCCAGGCAAGAGTACTAGAGTGGGTTGCCATTTCCTTCTCCAGGGATCTTCCCGACCCAGGGATCAAACTCAGGGCTCCCGCATTGCAGGCAGACACTTTAAGGAGATACCATTTTTCCTTTGTTTTGGCTTCACACAGAATCAAGATAATTTAGAGCTGGAAGGAATTTCAAAAACTAAGCAATTCAGCACCTAAATGTTCCTCATGAAGGAGCCAAGGCTCAGCACAATGCCCTGGCTCGGCAGACGGGCAGCAGGACCCCAGGCTCTCAGCCTCTCCTTCTAGACTCTCCTCTTCACCTCCTCAGCCATCTCAGATCCACCTTCTCCTCCAAGCAGTCCGCTGCCTCTTCCCAAAGTACTCTGCTGCTGTTATTTAGAAAGAAAAGAGCACAGAGGCAACATATTTCTGCTGGTATTTTGGTGCATAGACTTGCTGCCTAGGACTAACAAGAGGGCCATGCCTGGCCCACCAAGGGCAATGCCAGCTCCGTCCTATTTAGGCCAAAGGAGCCCCACCCTGCCCTTTTTTCTTTTGTAAACTAAAACATTTCTGAAAAGGTTCGTAACTTTTTTTAAAAGTTAACTTAATTACATGGATTAGTTAATTAAAATAGATTTAATGATTATGAGATAATGAATCAGATTAAAGACTGCCTAAAAGGAAGGCAGGCTTCCCTGGCAGCTTGGTGGTAAAGAATCTGCCTGCCAATGCAGATGTAGGTTTGATCCCTGGGTCAGGAGGATCCCCTGGAGTAGGAAAGGGCAACCCACTCCAGTATTCTTGTCTGGAAAATTCCATGGGCAGAGGAACTTGGTGGGCTACAGTCCACGGGGGTCTCAAAGAGTGGGACATGACTTAGCAACTGAATAATAGCAACAACAACACAAAGGAAGACAGAAGAACAGACCAGTGTAAATTCAAATTTAATCTGGATTTGGTTAGTATCACAAGTTGATGTTCCATCCATCCATCCAACCAACAAAAGTTTATTCAACCAATATTTCATTCAGAATACTTTTTCGCACATGTTCTAAGTGCTAGTTGAGTATACAGAGTCACATGAAACAGTCTAGTTAGGGAGAAAGAAAAGTATAAGTCGTGATTACACTATGGTATAATAGATATACAATGTACACATAGATTTAACATCATGTACTGTTGACAAAGGTTTATGCAAGGCTGTTTTTTAAATATTTATTTATTTATTTGGCTGCACTGAGTCTTAGCTGCAGCAAGTGGGGTTTCTGTTGCATCACATAGGGTCTTTTGTTGTTCCTGGGTTTAGTTACTCTGCAGCATGTGGGATCTTAGTTCCCTGATCAGGGA
Organism: Bison bison bison; assembly: GCF_000754665.1. NCBI lineage: Eukaryota > Metazoa > Chordata > Mammalia > Artiodactyla > Bovidae > Bison > Bison bison. Next base: position 7,969,776 of record NW_011494889.1, on the reverse strand, counting down.
TCAAACCAATGTCCTCTACGTTGGAAGGCAGATTTTTTAACCACTGGACCATCAAGGAGAGCTTCCCTAGTAGCTCAGACTAAAGCATCTGCCTGCAATGCAGGAGACCTGGGTTTGATCCCTACATTGGGAAGATCCCCTGGAGAAGGAGATGGCAGCCCACTTAAGTATTCTTTCCTGAAGAATTCCAAGAACAGAGAAGCCTGGTAGGCATACAATCCATAGGGTCACAAAGAGTCAGACACGACTGAAGGACTAACACACACATGCAACAAAGGCTCTTGGTTGAATGCTATAAAAGACACAATAATCACAGTTCCTGCCCACTAGGAACTTTAATTAGATAGAGACCATAAGACATAAAAAATTCTAATGCAAAGTAGAATGTAGTATCATTTACTCTAATTATTCTATAATTTACAGCATTTTAAAAATTAGGGACAGAAGCTCCCTATAAATACAAAAAAGATGTAGAGTGGCTATTATTGTTTTGGAATAGAACAGAAAATGATCTTGAGGGTCAGAGTATCTCCTGGGTTAAAGATAATAGTCAGCAAAGAGCCCAGCAGTTTATATAGAGAACTTGACTTTTGGATGCCCAAACAAAATGAGTTCAGCAAATATAAATCATAAGGGAATCAGTGCTCTCTAAACTAGGATTGGTCTTCATGACTTAAGGAAAAATTGGAAGAAATAGAGACATTTCATTTCACAAAGGAAAATAAAGAGAGGGTTTCTAATAAAGGCTAAAGTAACACACTACTTCACAGACTGAAGAAAAGACAGATGCATTCTTTTTAAAATGCATCTATTTTTACTGGACTATAATTGCTTTACAATGTTGTATTAGTTTCTGCTGCACAACAGTGTGTATCAACTGTATGTATACATATATCCCTTCCCTCTTGAGCCTGTGTCCCACCGGCCTTATCCCACTCCTCTAGGTCATCACAGCACTGAGCTGAGCTTCCTGTGTTTTACAGCAGCTTTCCACTCTGTTTCACGCATGGTAGTGTATATAAGTCAATGCTACTCTCTTAATTTGTCCCATCCTCTGCTTTCCCCCATGTCTACAAGTCTGTTCTCTACATCTGCATCTCTATTCCTGTCCTACAAATAGATTAATCAGTACCATTTTCCTAGATTCCATATATATGCCTTGATATACTATATTTGATTTTTTCTTTCTGACTTACTTCACTCTATATGACAGACTCTAAGTCCATCCACGTTACTACAAAAGGCTCAATTTCATTTCTTCTTATGGCCAAGTAATATTCCACTGGGCTTCCCAGGTGGCGCTAGTAGTAGAGAATCTGCCTGCCAGTCCAGGAGATGCAAGAGATGTGGATTCAATCCCTGGGCTGAGAAGACCCTCTGGAGTAGAAAATGGCAACCTTCTCCAGTATTCTTTCCTGGAGAATCCCATGAACAAAAGAGCCTGGTGAGCTACAGTGCATGAGGCTGCAGGAAGTCAGACACACCTGAGTGAGTGCACACACAATATGCCATTGTATATATGTACTATATTTTCTTTATCCATTCATCAAGACAGCTACATTCTTATTACTAAGTCACAGAGGAGATTTCAGTGAGGAACTTGAGTCCCTTCCTGATGCCAACTCTTCTTGTCCTTCTTGTAGACTTTTTAAAGGAGGAAGGCATCATCAGCTGAGTGAGCTGAGTTTGGACGTGGTCCTTCTTGGTCATTAGGAGACTGACTTCTTAGGTGACTTTCTCCTTCCATTTTTATTTCAGTGTTATCAAACACTCTAACTGATCCTTCTGTAACTGTTTTTTATTTCACCATGTGAAGAAGAGGAGAACCATTACCGCCAGGTTTTCCCTTGTCCTTCTGTTGAAATCAGCCTTTCCAATGCCTACATTGTAGTTCCCTGAAGGAGACTCACTACTCTGGGCTTACTTACCAATGAAACCGAGTCACTGGGTATCAGCCTTCCTCTCTCCCCACGTACTGTCTTAAAAAGAGTCATCAAGAATTCTCAATTTTCACCTGACCATCAGTTAAGAGACTGAATGCTCTCTCTACCAACTTCTTCAAACTCTTTCCCTTTTGAAATAAACTAATGAAAATAAAGGCAACAATAAAGTGGGAAACATAGGAACACTTTGGTTATAATCCTGCTTTCCATTTTCCACATTCCACAGAACCCAATTTTAATAGTATCTTAATTGATTGGTTTTGAAATGTTTGTTTATTTCTGTTCTTAATTTTGGCCCACAATCAGTTCTCTAAGTGAATACTTTTCTCCAAATTGTGTTAAGAAAGCGGCTTGACAGGAAGATGAAAATAAAATTTCAAATTTGAACTTAAAATAATTTTGAATTATTTTAAATAATTTAACACTACTTAAGGCATTAAAGATCACATAGGGAGTCATCAAAGTTTTTAAAATGTATCATTTTAAAAATATGTACATTGCCATGATGAAATAGTGAAAGCTGGATGATAGAAACAGCACAGAAACTGACTTCCACATGTGGAAGCATCTGAACTGAGCAAAACTGTCCTTCTCAAACTGTGCTCTTAGCATTTTTTTTTTCCTTGACTCATCCCCATAGCTTAGAGGATCTTTGTTCCTAGACCAGGGATTGAACCCAGGCCCTTGGCAGTGAAAATAGGGAGTCTGAAGCACTGGACCTCCACTGGAAATTCCCTGGACTTCCACTGGGAATTCCCTGAGCTCACTAGTTATTTAAGGAGTCATGAATAGATCATGAAGAAAACGCACTTGTGGTGGTTTTAAAACATGGCTGCCGATACCTTGGTACTCCTCCCGTTGAGAGATGGGGCTTAATTCTCTTGCCTTTGGGTTGTCCTTACTGACTGGGGCTTCCCTTGTGGCTCAGTCAGTAAAGAATCTGCTTGCCATGCAGGAGACCCAGGTTTGATCCCTGGGTCAGGAAGATCCCCTGGAGAAGGAAATGGCTACCCATTCTAGTACTCTTGACTGGGAAATCCCATGGACAGAGAAGCTTGGAGGGCTACAGTCTGTGGGCTCCCTTACTGACTAGCTTCCAACAAAGAAAGTGTGACGAAAGGAATGCTGAGAGACTTCTGAGACTCAGTAAGAGGGGTGGTGCCGCTGCTGCCATCTACCTCTCTCCCGGGAGTCTCATCCTCACAATGGAACTGCCATAATGTAAGGAAACCCAAGCTACATGGAGATGACCTGTGTAGCCAATCTGGCTAATGGTTAGGGTCTGCTTTAAAATACCCAGAATTTATTTTAACCAGATATGGTAAGACTTGCAGACACAAAAATGAGTCACTTCATGACTTCACAGCTCCTTGTAAACAGAAGACATGACATATCTCACAGGATAACACGGAAGTCCCAGGAGGCAGAAGGAGTTAGGGGATCATGTGGGCAACAGCCTTTATAGTGGCCTCCACAAGAAGGAGCAGATGAGATAGGGCAAACAGGCTCAGTGGGGCAAACTGGCTAGTGTGGGGACTTTGATGGGTTCTGAGATGTAGGATTTGTCTCTAGTTGTCCAATACTTGCCCCTGGGTGACTAAGGCATGTAGCTAGGGGCCCAGGGTGTGAGAACCCATAAAGGAGGTGGTTGGCTTGCATATGAAAGTCATTTACTCTCTAGGAACCAGCTAACTCTGGGAGGGGCAGTCCTTCTAGGGTCAGCAAGGCCCCAGATGTCAAAGCATCAGAATAAAGAGGTACGCTTAACACATCAGCTGACAGCCAACATCAACTACCAGACCTGTGAGTGGGGAAGACTTTGAGATGCTCCAGTCACTGTTGTCTGATCACAGTCACAGGAGAGAACTTGAGTGAGCGCTGTCTCCCTGAGCCTCGCCAAACCCATGAGTGACAATCATCATCACCATCATCTAATACTTATAATGAAAATGATGATTGTTCTTGACGCTTTATGTCACTAACGAGTGGTTTGTTATGTAGCAGTGGATAATCAGAATATCCTGTTTAAGAAACTGATATATATGTGAAATAGATCGCCAGTCGAGGTTCAGTGCATGAGACAGGGTGCTCAGGGCTGGTGCACTGGAATGACCCTGAGGGCTGGGATGGGGAGGGAGGTGGGAGGAGGTTCAGGATGAGGAACACATGTACACCCATGGCTGATTCATGTCAATGTATGACAAAACCCACTACAATATTGTAAAGTCATTAGCCTCCAATTAAAATAAATAAATTAATTAAAAAAAAGAAATTGATATTATTGCATAAGGGTTTCCCAGGTAGTACTAGTGGTAAAGAAGGCACCTGCCAATGCAGGAGACATAAGAGATTTGGGTTTGATCCCTGGGTTGGGAAGATCCCCTGCAGAAGGGCTTAGCAACCCACTCCAGTATTCTTGTCTGGAGACTCCCATGGATAGAGGAGCCTGGCAGGGTACAGTCCATAGGGTCACACAGAGTCAGACATGACTGAAGCGACTTAGCACGCATGCATGAATTATTGCATAAATCACTTTAGATGCTATTACTTATACTTGAGACATTGGAAAGAAATGTATGTATATGACTAATGTTATGTGTTCTCATATATAAGACAATCTCCCATGTAAGACATTTTTAAAGCATAATTATGACACTTCTAGAATGATTTAAGCACATATATTGTCCTATCAATCAAAACTTCCATTTTGAAGCAAATTACTCTCATCAGTTACTACACACAAATAAAAACATTCCTTTAAGTGATGTTCATTTTAACTAAGGACCATTGAATATGAGAACTTGTCCACTTGAAGACACTAAAATTCTAGAGGGAAAGCTTTGTTTGGGCTCCTACTTTCAGGTATAGAAGAGGTTATTGTAGTACCCTTGGGAGAGCAGCCCAGATTGCAAGATTCTTACCTGGGCTTGCTGAGAGATAAGTGAAGCTAAAGTCTGTCTGTAATCAGATACTTACTTATTGACTATTACAAAGAACAGTCTCTTTGGCTTTGGGACCCATTCATCAGCCTGTTTCTGCTCTTAGCTATTCCGCTAGCAGCACAGAGAGGCCTGATCCTGGAGACAAAATTCTTCAGCTCACCCTCAATAAGAAGGTGTGCTCTTTGAGTTGATGGTGCTGAAGTGTGTGATGGTTACAAAACAGCAGGTCTTCAGAGGGTCAGGTTGCTAACAACCATCAAGCACTTCACCAGAATCAAGAAGGATAGCTGCTCTCTTACAAAAAAGAAAAAGGAGAGGGAGCTACCTACTTTCCTCCTGTCTTCCTCTCTAAACATCTCTGGATGACAGGATCCGAGACAAAGAAGGCGTGGATGCTGCAAAGTACCTCAGTCCTCCTTCCAGCTCTTCAGTTTTCCCCTCTTTCCAGGTTCCTTCCCCCATCCCCATCACTGGGCACCCCTCACCCAGTCTTACCGTTCTATGGATATTTTATAAAGATTTATTTATTTATTCATTTATTTATTTTGGTTGTGGTAGGTCTTTGTTGCTGTGCAAGGGTTTTCTCTAACTGTGGCGAACGGGGACTACTCTTTGTTGTGGTGTGTGGGATTCTCACTGCAGTGGCTTCTCTTGCTGCAGAGCAGAGGCTCTAGGGCGCTTGGGCTTCAGTGGTTATCGTGCACAGGTTTAGCTGCCTGGTGGCATGACGGATCCTCCCCAACCAGGGATGGAACTGGTGTTTCTTGCATTGCAAGGCAGATTCTTAACCACTGGACCACCAGGGAAGTCCTAGATTTCTTATTTAAAAGGGAACTTGTGATATCATCTCAGGCTCTGACACCCAAACTTGTGATGCTCCAGTGATGAAAAGACAGATGAGAGTTGAGGGTTTAGAAACTAGAATCTCTTCAAATCAGAGCAGAATGGCCCTCACCAGCCCCGTGCTCTATGAGGCTGGCCTGCGCTGCGGGAGTACCTCAAGAGAAATCCCAGTTCCTTTTCTACTATGTTAAAAGACTACCTAGGGAAACGTAACTCAAAGCATTTCAGGGAACATAATTTTAAATGCCACAAGCCAGAGGGTAAAACAGGGGTTTTTCAAATCCTATTACTCTGAAATTAACATTTTGATATGCATACGTTATGCATACGTTTTCAAAATAAGATCCGGAATTATCAGTGAAGGCATAAAGGAAATCTCTTTGGAGGCAAAACATGGAGATTTCCTTTGAGTCTGTCTAAATGGCCTTGAATGTCTATCTTTTAAGTGTCTGCATCATCTTGTATCCCCAGTTCCTAGCTACATTGTCGCTCTTTAGTCGCTAACTCGTGTATGACTCCTTTGCCACCCTGTGCACTGTATCTCTCCAGGCTCCTCTGTCCATGGGATTTCCCGGGCAAGAATACTTGAGTGGGTTGCCATGTCCTCCTCCAGGGGATCTTCCCCACCTAGGAATCAAACCCACATCTCCTATCTACATAGTGGGTGCTTATTGTTGAGTGAGTGAGTGAATGAATAGAAGGGAAAAGAAAAGCGGAGAAGTAACTTATGTACTTAACCAAACAGACCAAGAATAATTGATACTTCTTTTAACACCAAATACTGGAATGAAGAACTATTTGAGACAGGATCTATATTACTAATTAAATTGACAGCAGTAGCCAATTGAGCCTGAATCTGGCTGCTCTGTGATCAACAACTTCCACCCCCACCACACACACACAACGTCCTGCCAAGTGAATAATCTTCTCATTAATTCAATTAAGCTGTTTAGAAATTGGTGTCTTGTTAGATGCAGGGTCTGATTTTCTAGAAAGCTTCATTACTTGGCTATATATACTCTTTATTCCGATACAGGTTAGAATTTCAGTTGAAGGCAAGCCAAACATTTGGATGGCTACCTTGATTGCATCTTTAAATTTATGAATTCAGCATTTGCTACTTGTATGTAAATTTGGAAATTTTTCTTTGATGCTCTTACTGCTATTCTTTATGAGTCTATAACTTACCACAGACTAAAATATTATCCTTTGAACAATTTGCATCTATATTAAGTGAAAATACTAGGATATATAAATGTATTTATAAATAATTCACTCAAGCAAAATAATTTATTCAGTCAGTAACACTACTGAAGAACCTGGACTATAAAATCAGGAAAAAACTACTGCATGTAAATGTGTCCAGTCAGCTAAATAAATGCACAGTAAAGTATGGGTACTGCATATATGTCCTAAAAACCAACACTTTCAAAAAAGGAAGAAAGGAAATAAGTAAATACAGAGGCCTGACCTATACAATGTCTTCTAGGCTCACCTGTATTAGGTTTTGAAAAGGCTGCTTAATTGCTTATATACCATGAGCATCATTAAAAAGAGAGTGGAGGATTTCAGCAATTTTTAATAAAAGCAGAGGTACAACAATACCTCACACCATTAACAGAAGATCAAAAAAAAAATAGCAATAGCCAAGAAGAGGGAGAAGATTAGGTCAAGAAGTCCTGTCAAGAAAAGCTATACCAACTAAGCACAGAGGTTGGTTCTGAGTTTCCTGGCCGTTTCCATGTATGCCTGTATACCTGGTCATTTAACAGTGGTGAGCTATTTCAGGTGATGAAAGGAAAGGAACAGGCTTCCCTGGTGGCTCAGATGGTTAAGAGTCTGCTTGCCAATTCAGGAGACATGGGTTTGATCCCTGGGTCAGGAAGTTCCCCTGGAGAAGAAAATGGCAACCCACTCCAGCATTCTTGCCTGGAAAATCCCATGGACAGAGGAGCCTGGTGGGCTACAGTCCTTGGGGTCACAAAGAGCTGGACACGACTGAGTGACTAACACCCACACACAGGAGAGGAAGAACGGTACACTGATCTTTCACCACGTATTTATTGAACACCCAAAACAGTGGAGAGCAACTCATTCAAAGTGTCCTTCATCACAGTCACAGAATTTTAAAACTTCCATGAGACGTCGCAATCAAGTGCCACAAAATTTCTCCCCAAGGCACCTGAAGTACACAGATAACATGAGGAACTTAGTGGTTCCTCAGATGGTGAGAATTAGTTTCCTACTTTGAAGGGTAGAAAATCTACAGCTGAGGAACTTAAGATCTGTAGGAAAAAAATAGGATTACTGGGACAGAGGTCACAGATAGAATTTATAAAAGCTTTGTACATATTTTCATATCCTCTAAAATAGCACAACGAATGATAAGCGTTATTGGTATTTTTCTTTGCTCAAACCAGTAATAATGAATACTGTGAAATTAGTTTTTGGCTATAATGCTTTGTTTGCTAGGATTTCCTTCTCAAACATTTAATCAGATGGCTATATTTTCATGTCTCCTTACAAATAATAATGATACTCATTCTATACTTAATTCTCCATTCAAATACTCAAAATACTTTAAATTGTATCATTTTGATTCCCACATTCCAGATTTTGCAGTGTTTATAGAAATTAGGATTTTTGAACTAGAAAAGGCATTATGCAAGTTGCAGTAACACATCTGGTTATAGGGTCATAACACTGACTATGAAAACCCCCCAACCTCATTGACACAGCTTGTTTCTCTCCTCTCCCACAAAGAAGTCAAATTTTAAGAACCTGGTTTCCTTTCTCTTAGCTGATTTTATTTTCTAAAGTTTCGTTGCAAAATCTCTACTCTTGTATCTTTGTTTTCAATTTCTAAACTTTCCTTGTTTTCCAATTATCCTCTGAACAAATGACTCATAATTTTAATGTTTTAGAATCAAACTCTTACAAATGTTGAAAAGACATTCAGAGAAAAAAAAGAAAAAGACCCGTATGCTGGAATCGTTTAAGAGGAATTTGCTCTGAGCATGGTGGACTCTATTATTTGCCAATATTAAGAGCTCTGGAAGTTGGTGGGGATGGAATAAACATGTATTTTTAATTACCAACCACGAACCAGACACTGTTCTAAGCACTTATATATGTTATTTCCTATCATCATTCCAAGTCTTTAAGTTATTTGACATCCACTCTACAGAAGAAGGGGGCTTCCCAGCTTGTTCAGATGTTAAAGAATCTACCTGCAATGCAGGAGACCCAGGTTTGATCACTGCCATTCCCTGGAGAAGGGAATGGCAACCCACTCCATTATTCTTGCCTGGAGAACCCCGTGGATAGAGGAGCCTGGCGGGCTACAGTCCATGAGATCGCAAGTAGCTGGACACGACTGAACAATTAATACTTTCACACACTTTCACCTACAGAAGAAAAACGAAGGCTCGTAAGTTCAAGTACATTTGTTACTGAGTCCAAGCTCGTACTGTTCACTGCACGACAGGGCAATAAATTGAGAGATGAGTTGTTGGACAAAGCCAGCAGACCAAGAGGATGGTGGACTTGTGTCTCAAAGAAACATCTTGCCTGAGTTAGAATTCAGGCTTCTTTTATCCTAAAAGAGGAGGGAAAGTCAAAGATTTCCTGGTTCCAGTCAGCCTCTGGAGGGGATGCGTTAATTTCTTCCCTGCTGCAGGCATTCACACAAAGTAGGCCTGGTCAGGATGTTGCCTGTGAGCCAAAAAAAGGACAGTTCCGCTTAACACTCGTTACCTGGGAGGCAGAGTTCCCAGAGAGGGGCCATTATGTATAATTTCAGCATGATAGGCAACATTCCTTTAGTGATAACTTGTATTAGAATACAAAGGTTCTTCCCTATTATACATCCTCCAACGTCTTACTGCTGGTTAGTAGGAGAGCTGCAATTCAACAGTACTTTTCTCTTGTCCCAAGTTTTCTTAGATTTCTTTGGAATCTTTTTCTTTAATACACATTAAAGTTTGTCTTAAAGTATTTGCTGCATCAAAATGGGCACACGTGCTAACAAAACCACTCTTAAATGCTTGAATTTTTTTCTCAGCTATTTACCTTAATTAATTAAGCTATATAGACTAGTCACCCAAATTTATGACCATTTGGAAAAGGTAAAAATATAGAATTGACAGTTTTTTCATAGACATGAAAAATTCAGTGCCATTCCACCTGAGTTTCATTAGTCACTATTTTAGTGCCCATCTTTGGCATGCAGGAACAGGACAGCATTGAGAAGTATAGCTTGCCTGGATTATGTAATAGTTGTGTGACCTTGGCCACATTTCTTTAACCTCTTTTGCCTCAGTTCCTTTTCATAAAACATGGATAATAATAGTACCTATGTTACAGAAGTGTTAAGAGAACAAATAAGTTAATATATTCCAAATGCTTAGAACAGTGTATGACACATAACAAGTTCTGTCTGGGTCTCTCCTAAATTAAAAAACAAAAACAAAACATTGTTCAATGATAATGTAAATTCTCACAGTAATCCTTAGAAAAAATGAATCATAAAACTAGACTAAAATCTTTTCAAACATGTATCCAGGTCGTTGTTAAGAAAGGGAAAACGTAGATCATTTTGGTCACAAGAATGTAGAATGGTACGCTTATAAAGTTCTCATTTCACAAAGCTTGTTGAAATCCATCTATATTAGAAACCAAGTTCTTGTTTTATTTCAATGCAATAAATGTTTGGGAAAGTCACCTTCATTGTTATGATGCCAGTATTTGACCTACAAAAACTGGATGATTGAAATGGTTCCACATAATATTAGTGGATAAGAAAGATCAGTGCTCATTAGAAACTAAACAACTTTTCAACTTGCACTTTGCTGAGAATGAAAGCATCGGATGCTTTAGACACTGGATGACTTAGGGGAAGTTGTGAGAATTTTCCTCTGTGTCTTTCAATCTTCAATAATGGGAAACTCCCCCCTCCCCACTAGATTTAGCCACAGCGTTTCCTGATGTTTCAGACAAAATAGAATTTTTTCCACTGGTGTTTACTTTGTAGGCTCAAGAATGTCAAACCAGCTAGTCAGTACAGGAATAGACTCCATAAACGATCACCACAGAGTTTTAAATAAGTTTGACAAGGGAGGTGGTGGAGGAATGGACTGGGAGTTTGGGGTTAGCAAATAGATGCAGGTTATTATATAGACATTGGATAAACAACAAGGTCCTTCTGTGTAGCACAGGAAGTATATTCAATATACTGTAATAAACCATAATGGAAAAGAATATGAGAAAGAATGTGTATATATATATATGTATGTATGTATAACTGAATCACTTTGCTGTGCAGCAGAAATTAGCATAACATTGTAAATTAACTATACTTGAATAAAATAAATTTTAGAAGAGTTCAACAAACATTGATTGCTTCCTATAAACCAAAGCCTAAGAATATAAACATCGAAGCCTTGCAAACATCAGCAGCATTTGACCAGGGACATTTCGTGAGAGCTACATGCCAATCACTGTGTTCAGTACTTTTACATACATACCTCTTTCAAACCCCTGGGAAGTGGGAAGGAAGTTGGCAACCTAGAGAGGGAACCAGACAATCAACCATAAAGCCACGTGATGGGCTGTCTCCCTGTAAGATTCTTCCAGATCCTCCCTTCACAACCCATCTGAACCTAAGCCCAGCTGCTTCTAGAGGCTGCTCAGGTCACTTTGTGTGTCTTCTCCAGAGGAAATCAGCTCCCACAGAAAAGCAGGAGTCAGTGCTTTATTGTGAACGAGGCCTCGCTGAAATCCTGAGAGGTAAATTCCCAAGGTGCATTAAGAATGTACAGTAAACCCAGGGACTTTCCTGACAGTCAGTGGGCTTCCGAGGTGGTATTAGTGGTAAAGAACCCACCTGCCAATACAGGAAACATAAGAGATCCCTGGGTCAGGAAGATCCCCTAGAGGAGGCCATGTATCCACCCCAGTATCCTTGCCTGGAGAATTCCATGGACAGAGGAGCTTGGCAGGCTACAAGTCCACAGGTCCCACAGAGTTGGACACAACTGAGTGACTTAGCGTGCATGTATGCACCAGTGTTTCAGATTCCTCACTCCCAATACAGAGGATATGGGTTTGATCCCTATACTGGGAACTGAGATCCTATATGCCACATAGTATGGTCAAAAAGAAAAAAAAGAATGTACAGTAAATCCAGATCTTCCTTTCCTAGCTAGATCTTGATTCCCAGTTTAGGCCACAAAATATATACAGACAAAGGTAGGACGACAAATAAGAAATTAAAAACCCTGTGCATTTTAACTGCAGCATTGGGTGAGCACAGTCATAATCCTAATTAGCTATCCCTTAACAAACAGGCTTCCCTGGTGGCTCAGACAGTAAAGAGTCTGCCTGCAGTGTGGGAGACCCAGGTTCAATCCTGGGTTGGGAAGATCCCCTGGAGAAGGAAAAGGTAATGCACTCCAGTATTCTTACCTGGAAAATCCCATGGATGGAGGAGCCTGGCAGGCTACAGTCCATGGGGTCTCAAAGAGTCAGACATGACTGAGCAACTTCACTATCAAATGCCAGCAGTGTACTAGGGCCTCTGCCTGTACGGGGCTTTATATAAATAACAGTGCTCTGATATGGGCACCATTGTCTTTTTCACTCTATCAACAGAGAAAACGAGGGGTAGTGCAGTCAAGTCAGTGCTGTGTGGGGGTTTGAAACCAAGTCTGTCTCATCCTAAGGCCCATGGTGTCCATAAGATAAGACACTGAGTCCCTCTAGCTTGGGTACAGGGCTTCCCAGGTAGCTCAGTGGTGAAGAAAACGCCTGCCAGTGCAGGAGATGCGGGTTCTATCCCTGGGAGGGGAAGAGCCCCTGGAGAAGGAAATGGTAACCCACTCCAGTGTTCTTGCCTGGAAAATCCCATGGACGGAGGAGCCTGGCGAGCTACAGCCCACTAGGTCGCAAAGGGTCAGACACGACTGAGCACACATGCCCACAGCTGGGTACAGTTATGTTTTCTGCCTCTCTTGGTCTGAAATCTTCCCATTTTCTCCACTGTTTCAGCCTCTCCTTTGCTGTCATTTCAGCCTGTCACTGGCTTCCAAAGGCAGTTGCAGCAAGGGCACTGTCTGGCCAGAGAGGCCCAAGAATGGAGTAGTAAGATGAGGTTTTATCCAGAAGTGGGATGAGGCATTTATGTGGAGGAACTAAGAGAACACAAGGAGGTTTCATGTCCTGGAACCCTTCCACATCCTCTAAGGAGCAGGTGACAGAGCACTGAGACCTCCCATCCATCAGTTCAACAGCAACACGTTTCTAATATCTACCAGCTGTGCAGCCCTTCCTCCCCTTTTACAGATGTGGACACCAGAGCAGAAGGAATGGCAAGAGGCTGACCTAGGGTCACAGGCAGCCCAGCAGGGATTAAAACCTGCAAACTTTGAATTTCTAGCCTATGACTTCACCTGTCAATCTACCACACATGCTAACACGCACGGTCGGCTTCGTATCTCGCTTGATGGAGTGTGACTGTACTCAATCTGCGCTGAGTCACCCTTCAGAGAGGCAACAGTGGAGAGAGCTTGGGCTCTGCCTTTACCTCCAAAGCGCCTGGGGAAAGCCTCGCAGGGGGCAGATGTAACCAAATGTAAATTCAGGAGTCACCCCGCCCTCAAGACCCAGCAGGCTGTGTGGGTTTTCTGTGCTTCGTTTCATTATCCAAGTGTCTACAGACACGCTGATTTCCTCCGGAGAGCCAGAGACTCAGGTGGAGAGTCTAGCTGAACACATTCATCTCAGAACCCGCTCTGCTTCTCCAGGCTGTGCTGAACAAATGGGAACCACGCCCACTCCACTGAGGCCATGTTCTGACATTTCAAAACCCAACTCCTCTTCAGTATGACTAAAGAAAGATACATGCATGACAGTGACTCGAACGCCTTATCTTTGGAAAGCCCACACGTCTAAGGAAATGGCAAATAGGTCTCCCTTCTCCTTAGGCTGTGAATGCTGTGAATAGGGAACATCACGAATTCTGAGCTCCGTCTGCTTTTCCACACGGCAAGTGGGGATGGCCACGGGTTTTCGTTCACATCTTGGGCTGAATTAATAACGACCTCTGTAGCGTACATGCAAGCCACAACTTTCACATTTGGAGGTGCTTCTCCCACTGGGCCCCTCACCCAGCTGGAAAGGGAATAATGCACAACAAGCCCCAGACTAAAGGTGACACTTTCTGTCCCTGGCACTACTTGGTCACCATCTTACTTCCTGCCACTCCAGCGAGGCTCTACAATACTGGGGACTCAGTGTGTGATCTGTGGATGGCCACGGATTCCAGGTTTTGTTTTGCTCAGTGTTTGTAAGGACTTCCCTGGTGGCTCAGATGGTAAAGTGTCTGCCTACAATGCAGGAGACCCGGGTTCAATCCCTGGGTCAGGAAGATCACCTGGAGAAGGAAATGGCAACCCACTCCAGTGTTCTTGCCTGGAAAACACCATGGACGGAGGAGCCTGGTAGGCTACAGTCCATGGGATGACAAAGAGTCGGACACGACTGAGCAACTTCACAGTCACAGTCACAGTGTTTGTAATAATGTAGGAATATGATTTATGGGATTAGTCATTTGCTTATATCTACTTAATTAAAAGACATGGCCCCTCATTATTGTCTTATATGAAGTAATAGTACTGTATCAATAAATTCTGATGATATCATTTGCTTTGAAAGGTCAGTGATTATTGGTGAAGCAGGTGTCCCATGGATTCTTTGCTCATGGGTCATAAAATTTTCAGAAGCACAGAAATACTAAAGCACAATATTAACGTGATCTTAAGTAAACATGATGATTATGATAAAAACCAGAATGTTGTATATAACTTCCAGTTACTATAAATCAGAGCACCATAAAAATCATAAATCTGGCAATAAACTTCAGAGGACACGTTCAGACTAAAGTTAAGAATTAGAAGTCCCTGGTGATATCAACCATGTTTATACGATTTGTATTTTTTTAAGTGTTACTAAAAACCAGAATATAATAACCTGGTAATAAATTTGAGAAGCTACTTTTCATGTAAGTCTTGGAGTCAGAATTCCTCAGTGATAAAAAAAATTTTTTTCCTACAATTTGTTTTTTTTAAATGTAATGCCCAAAGTAGTTATGCTGAATGTGACAAATGTTTACATGAGCCATTGGGGTTAAATTACTCATAGGCCCTACATTATACTATGATTTAAAATATTTCCAACTAGTATTACTTTTAATCATTTTGATAACATAATTCACAAAGGAATTACTTTTTTTCTGATTGTTTTGAGAGCTGCACATAATGTTCTAAGAGTTGCCTAGGCTCTCAGGTCTAAAGGCTGCCCTCCCTAGTCTCCTTCTTCATATTTATTTTAACTTTAAAACTGACGCCTTTGCCTTTATTCAGGGGGTTATATATACATTTTTGTGTATAAGACAAATTAAGATAAAGGAGACTACCGAACTGCTGATTTTGAGGTATATGCTTAGCCTAAAATTATTTCATATACAATCCTCTACTCTTTGAGTTAAAACTGAATGCACACATACCATACCATGATTATTCCCATTTTTACAAATGAGAAAGCTAAAGTGTAAGATTAAATGAGTTATTTGAGATGTCCCAGTTTATTTATGGTAAAATGTGGCTAAGTGCATGATCTGTCTGATGCTGAAGTCAAGGCTTTTAACTACTTCCGCACCCTCCTTTTTTCAAGCTCTGCACATGCTTGAGAAAACTCCAGAGCACTATAAGGAACACGCTGGATCATCTCCACCTTCAGGGACCTATGCTGCCTATTACTTTAACTCATTAATTCATTCAGTCATTCCTAAAGTCTTATATTCATTCATCTATTCAACAAATAGTTACTGAGCACGTTTTCAATGGTGGACACTGTGCTAGGTGCTGGGGAAAAGAAGAAAGATAGGCACAGCCTGGTTCTCATAGAGTGGGAGAGACATTTTCCAAGCAATCACATGAATGTGTACAAATACACATGCATCATATTTGTGATTCATATGATTCAAGGAAGTCACGAAGAGAGTGTGAAAGTGTGTGAAAGGGACCCTCACTGAGTGTGAAAAAAATAAGAAAGCCCTTGTTGAAGAAGTGGCCTTTAAGCTAAAGGAGATGACCTTCAGGAGTGAGAGTACAAGCCTGACTCTTGAATGTTTGTAACAAAATGACAGTTCCATCCTCCTACCCACCCCAATACAGCTGTCATTCAGAAATTTTTGTTCTCACTTCAAACAACAACATAGAACATCTACCTACAGATACTTGTAAAATTCAGCCCAAAGTCAACTGTTTTTGAAGCTTGCTTAAAAGATTGGCAATTGAATACCTTGGATTCCTCTTGTTTACCATCACCATCTTGTGAATTTTACTTCTTGAATCTATGTATTTACCTCCTCATTTGTGTATAACTTCTCATAGCCTGGTATCGTCTCTCACCAGGAGTTTTGCAATCACCTCCCTGCCTTTAGTCCTTGTCAAATAAATTGTCCCCACTGCTGCCAGAGTGTTCTCTCTAAAACATGACTTTACCAAGGATATTTCATTCTGACTGTGCTAGCTCCTGTTTATCAGACTGAGTTAGTAGACCTCAGCCATAATTCAACCAGTGCCTTTGTTGTGTACCTTTGCTGCCATTAGCATGGTTGTGGCTGCACACACAGAGTCCAGCAGGCAAAGACTTAGAAGATTCAAGATCCGTTAAGATGATTTCCACATCCCTAAAGAGGGTCAAAGAAACACATACAATTTAGGTGTGGAGGAAATCAGTTATATCTTGGTGGAAATTGCAGATTTTCCAAAGTAGACAGAAAACTAAGTAGTGGTAGAATTTGAGTCTTGGGACATGGACAGGAGACCAATCCCTTTATCAAGTTTTGAGGTACCTATTATAGTGACAACAAAGAGATCTCATTGAGTTGCATCAGGACTGGAGCAAGAATCAAGCCCATGATCTACCAAAGGGCATCTCTAGGTCTTTAAGATACCTGAATATATTTGCTTGGGTTGGGAATGATAAAGCTGTTACTTTAGTTAGTTGTTCTGCTTTGTTTTTTTAATCCTGAGAAGATATAGAATTAAATATTTAAATGTTGAAATAAATAAAATATAATAAGATTTTAGCTAAATTTGGAAATAATTATGTATATTTGCTGTATTGAATATTTGGAATGCTTAAGAGCAATAGGCACATTTCAATATGTAACAGAATGTCATTCTAATTTCACACTTCATTTTAAAACATGAAATTTTGCTAATTAATTTGAATTATGATTTTTAAGTTGAAAAGTATAAGAGAATATTACCAAGGTTCTAAACAATATGGTTAATAGTTTATAAGAACTTGAGATTTATCATGGGATTTATCATATGTATAAGCTTTCTTTTTACTAGATTTCAAAGAGCAATGTAGGTACCTGGGAAATTTTTGTTCATTAATCAGATAATTGAGCACTAACTGAATATATGATTTTAATAAATACTGTTTAGAATATTTAAGAGCATTCAGTTAAAAGTAAAAGGTTTCTTAAAAGTGGTTGTAAAATGTGGTTGATGTATAAAAAGATTTTAGCTGAGCCTAAAAGCTTAAAATTAGGTTTTTGAATTTGTGAATTTTTAATTTTAACAAACCAAATATTAATTGTCCCTGCAAGGGCAGGAAAATTCAAATTGAGAATTGTAATTATCAATATATTTTTCTTTTTGCTGTGAGTACCTTGAAGATAAGGGCCAAGAGTGACTAAATGATAATTTTTTATTAATTTTTTCATCAATTTTTTCACATTTTTATAACTGGATAACCTTCTTTTTAATATGCATGTATACAGTTCAGGATTGAATATTAAGTTAACATCAGTTTTCTTCTTTTATTCAGGCAGGTTTTTATGACACAAGTGGTCTTGAATTTAGCTTGTTTTAAAAACTTGTATCCAAAAGTCTAGGAAAATATTTTAGTTTTCTTTTTTTCAGCTTTACTGAGATGCAGTTGATATATGTGTAAGTTTAAGGTGTACAATGTGATGATTTGATATGTGTATATATTGTGAAATGATTACCACAATAGGTTAACTTGAATATTGTTACACTTTTTTAGTTGTGCTGAAGACTTTTAAGATCTACTCTCTTGAGAGAGCAACTTTCAAATATACCATACAGTGTTTTTAACTAGAGTCACCATTTTGTACATATGTACCTTATTCATCTTATAACTAAGATTTTCATCCCTGCCCTGATCTGCCCCTGGTAGCAACTACCAATCTTCTCTCTGTTTCTATGAGTTTGGGTTTTTGTTTTGTTTTGAAGATTCCACATACAAGTGAGATAATACAATGTCTTTGTCAAATTTATTTCACTTAGCAAAATGCCCTCAAGATTCATCCATTTTTAATATTTTGAAGACTTCTTTTCCCCAAGTATTCTTGGCTCCCTCGTTTAATATTAGTTGAGCAGATACACATGGGTTTATTTCTGGTTGTTGATTCAATTTCCATTTGTCTATATGTCTGTTTTTAATGCTCAAATGATACTGTTTTGATTACTATAGCTTTGTAATACTGTTTAAAATAAGGAAATGTGTTGCCTCCAGCTTTGTTCTTCTTTCTCAGGATTGCCTTATCTATTTGGGGTCTTTGTGGTTTCATACAAACTTAATTTTTTTATGTTTCTTTTTAAAAACGGAATCATGGTAGGGATTACATGACTCCATAGATGGCTTTGGGTAGTGTGAATGTTTTTACAATATTAATTCTTCGTTTATCTTCAAATTTTTTCATCAAACTCTTATATTTTCAGTATGCAGATCTTTAATCTTATTTAAATTCATTCCTAACTATTTTCTTATTTTGATGCTATTATGGATGAGATTTTTATAAATTTTCTTTATCAAATGTTCTGTTGTTAATGTATAGAAACACAACTGATTTCTAGATATTGATTTTGTATCCTGCAACTTTAATGAATTTGTTGATTATTTCTCACAGTATTTTTTGGTGGAATCTTTAGAATCATCTGCAAAGTCAATTTTACATCTTCCTTTCTGTTTTGAATAACTTTATTTTATATTTTGGCTGATTGCTCTGGCTAGGATTTCTGGTACTATGTTGAATAGAAGTGGTAAGAGTAGGCACCCTTGTCTTGTTCTTGATCACAAAAAATTTTTTTTCGGTGTTTCACCACTGAATATTATGTTAGCTGTGTGCTTGCCATATATATATATATATGGCAAAATTGTAAAAGTCATATATATATATATATATATGTATATAACAATTTTGAGTTATCTTCCTTCTATACCCAATTTGTTAAGAATTTTTATCATGAACCCATACTGAATTTTGTCAAATGTTTTTTTTGCATCTATTGAGATGATCGTGTTATTTTTACCTTTTTTTTTTTTTTAGGTAACATATTAATTGGTTTGCATATGTTGAACATTCTTATATCCAAGTGATGAATTCCACTTGATCATGGTGTATGATCCTTTTACCTTTTAATGTGCCACTGAATTTAGTTTGCCCTAGTAGGCAGGACCATGTCAAGGAGTATGTCTAGAGGAGGTGATGGGTTCAGGAAGTCCCGTCTGCTGATGGACTATGTTCTTGCCCTGTTGGTTGTTTGGCCTGAGGTGTCCAAGTACTGAAGCCTACAGGCTGTTGGGCAGGGCTAGGTTTTGGTATTGATGATCCAAGTAAGATGTCTACCTCTTCAACAATCATATAGCTGAACATTTCCCCATATCTTCACCACAGTGTCCATATCCCCAGGGAGAGCCATAGCCACACCCTGCCTCCCCAGGAGTCCTTCCAAGACCAGCATGTAGGTCTGGCCCAGGCTTCTATGAAGACAGCACCTTTGGCCTGGGTCCTGGTATGTGTGAGAACTTGTGTGTGTCCTGCAAGACTGGAGTCTCTATTTCCCCTAGTCCCATGGAGCTCCTGCAGTGGAGACCTGCTAGCCTTCAAAGCCAAATGCTTTGGGGGCTCTTTCCCTGATGCCAGACCCCCAGCTGGAGAGCCTGACATAGGGCTCAGAACTCACTCCTGTGGGAGAATGCCTGTGACAGAATTAGTCTCCCATTTGTGGATTGCCCACTCAGAGGGTATGGGATTTGACTATATTGTGAGTGTACCTCTCCGATCATCTTGTTTTGATTTCTTCTTTGTATCCTTGAATGTAGAATATCTTTTTTGGTAGGTTCCAATCTTTTTATTGATGGCTGCTCAGTAGTTAGTTGTGCTTTTGGTGTGCTCATGAGATGAGGTGAGTCTAAGGTCCTTCTACTCTGCCATCTTGGTTTTTGCCTCTTGGGGCTTCACAGTTGGATGGAACCTCAAGTTGTGTTCTGCATTTAATTGGGATTTCAGGCTGTATCTTGAAGTTGAGCAGGGCTGCAGGCCGGGCTCTGTGGTTGAGAGGGGCCTCTAGTTTTATCCCTCAATTGGGAGGGGCTAGAGACCATGCTCCACAGCTGGGTAAGGTCACTGTCTAGGCTCCCTGCCTGGGCCAGGCCACAGGTTGTGTTCAGTAATTCAACATGGCCATAGGCTATGTTCTGTGGCTGGATACTACCAAAGGCCATGTTGCAAGGCTGCCCAGGGTCACTGTTCAGGCTCCCTGGCTATGCAGGGCCAGACCATGGATCATATTAACAGTTGGGCAGGGCTGCTGGCTTTGATTCCTGCCAAAGCACGGCTGTAGAATGGGCTACACAGCTCTCTGGATTCTTTGACAAGGATTCTTGGTCAAGCAGTGCTGGAAGCTATATTCAACAATTGAGTGGTGCTTCAAATTTGATTCCCTATCTGAGTGGAACCATAGAACAGGCTCCATGGCCAGCACATCTCATTAGCTAGGGACCCAAATCAGGGTCCAAGTTCTTTGGCTGTATGGAGCCACTGGTTGGGATCTTTGTTTAGTGGTCACTGCAAGCAGAAATGTAATCTGCCAAGATCTGAGTGCTGGTTTCTGTAAGCTCTGCCTCTGTCTCTATTTGATCCCTCATAGTCAAGCTTTGCAGGCTTCTCTAGTAATCCCTATCAGGAAAGATCTAAGAGGGCTTCCTTGGAAGCATCCTGTAATGATCAGTTCAGTTCAGTTCAGTCGCTTCAGATCAGATCAGTCACTCAGTCATGTCCAACTCTTTGCGACCCCATGAATCGCAGCATGCCAGGCCTCCCTGTCCATCACCAACTCCTGGAGTTCACTGAGGCTCACGTCCATCGAGTCAGTGATGCCATCCAGCCATCTCATCCTCTGTCGTCCCCTTCTCCTCCTGCCCCCAATCCCTCCCAGCATCAGAGTCTTTTCAAATGAGTTAACTCTTCGCATGAGGTGGCCAAAGTACTGGAGTTTCAGCTTCAGCATCATTCCTTCCAAAGAAATCCCAGGGCTGATCTCCTTCAGAATGGACTGGTTGGATCTCCTTGCAGTCCAAGGGACTCTCAAGAGTCTTCTCCAACACCACGGTTCAAAAGCATCAATTCTTCGGCACTCAGCCTTCTTCATAGTCCAACTCTCACATCCATACATGACCACAGGAAAAACCATAGCCTTGACTAGACG
>NW_011494889.1:7919561-7948275 GCF_000754665.1 Bison bison bison | reverse complement strand
TTTTGAATATGCTATCTAGGTTGGTCATAACTTTCCTTCCAAGGAGTAAGCATCTTTTAATTTCATGGCTGCAGTCACCATCTGCAGTGATTTTGGAGCCCAGAAAAATAAAGTCTGACACTGTTTCCACTGTTTCCCCATCTATTTCTCATTCAGTTGCTTAGTTGTGTCCAATTCTTTGCAACCCCAAGGACTGCAGCACAGCAGGCTTCCCTGTCCATCACCAACTCCCGGAGCTTACTCGAACTCATGTCCATTGAGTCAGTGATGCCATCCAACCATCTCATCATCTGTGTCCTCCCACCTTCAATCTTTCCCAGCATCAGGGTCTTTTCCAATGAGTCAGTTCTTCACATCAGGTGGCCAAAGGATTGGAGTTTCACCTTCAGCATCAGTCCTTCCAATGAATATTCAGGACTGACTTCCTTTAGGATGGACTGGTTGGATCTCCTTGCAGTCCAAGAGACTCATAAGAGTCTTTTCCAACACCACAGTTCAAAAGCATCAATTCTTCGGCACTCAGCCTTCTTCATAGTCCAACTCTCACACCCATTCATGACTACTGGAAAAACCATAGCTTTGACTAGACAGACCTTTGTGGGCAAGGTAATGTCTCTGCTTTTTAATATGCTGTCCAGGTTGGTCATAACTTTTCTTCCAAAGAGCAAGCATCTTTTAATTTCATGGCTACAACCACCATCTGCAGTGATTTTGGAGCCCCAAAATATAAAGTCTCTCACTGTTTCCACTGTTTCCCCATCTATTTGCCATGAAGTGATGGGACCAGATGCCATGATCTTCGTTTTCTGAATGTTGAGCTTTAAGCCAACTTTTTCACTCTCCTCTTTCACTTTCATCAAGAGGCTCTTTAGTTCTTCTGTGCTTTCTGCCATAAGAGTGGTATCATCTGCATATCTGAGGTTATTGATACTTCTCCCAGCAATCTTGATTCCAGCTTGTGCTTCATCCAGCCCAGCATATCTCATGATGTACTCTACATATAAGTTAAATAAGCAGGGTGACAATATACAGCCTTGACATACTCCTTTCCTGATTTGGACCCAGTTCAGTTCTAACTGTTGCTTCCTGACCTGCATATAGGTTTCTCAAGAGGTAGGTCAGGTGGTCTGATATTCCCATCTCTTTAAGAATTTTCTACAGTTGGTTGTGATCCACACAAAGGCTTTGGCATAGTCAATAAAGCAGAAGTAGATCTTTTTCTGGAACTCTCTTGCTTTTTCTATGATCCAACGAATGTTGGCAATTTGATCTCTGGTTCCTCTGCCTTTTCTAAATTCAGCTTGAACATCTGGAAGTTCACAGTTCACCTACTGTTGAAGCCTGGCTTGGAGAATTTTTATCAGGGAGCTGGATATCTACCCTAAGAGGCTCTGTTTTTCACACGGGAGAAAGTGAGGCCCAGGCAATCCCTCCTGTTGCAGCACTGTGCTGCCCTGGGGGAGGGGCAATCAGTCAGGGTGTAGTTAACCCTCTTACCCTTCTAATGTGGTCCAGTCTTTGTGGTCCAGGGGAGATGCTTCTGCCTCACTTGTGAGTTCTGGCATTTTCACAATGCTGCCTTGCCTAAGGATAGCGGATAAGTTGGTCTTTCTTCAAGGGGAACTGATGTCAGAATGACCTATGTTGTCATCTTGATAGTGTCACTCTCTCTGAGGAAATATTTTTAATTAAATATATCATAAATGTACTTCTTAATCCTTGAGACAATCCTATAGGATCAGTATATATCCTGAGGTCCATAACAGATACAGAATTCATGGAAATTATTTTTATCTAATTCATAACTTCAGTCCATTATTCTAAATCAGGTAAAAATTGAGCAAAACCAAAGACCAACAGGGAGGTGTTGAGGCCAACATGCTCCCTCATGGGGTTCCTACCAGCCCATTGCTCATAGAAGGAAAATTTTGAGTTGCTTTTGCAGCAGGAGTGACATGCCTTTATCGGCTTGACCGTTTTCTCTTGACCAGTCTCCTATGAAATCAGGAACTTAAAATTATGAGGTTCCTGGTTAGTTGAACCTTATGGAGTTACAGCAAGTGTGGGCAGCTAACCAGCTCATGTAGACATCAGACTCATGGCCTGGGCCTAGGCAATGCTAAACAACTGGCAGAAAGGTAGCTGCCAGTGCTGGACATTAGGCATGGTCACAGTGGACAGCAGGGTGTGGCTTAGGCAGCCTCCCAGAACTGAAGGGTACTCAGCCCATGCTGGGTTCTGTGGGCAGGATGTGTGCAGGGGCTCAGCAGCTGCTCTGTGCCAACACAGGTGGAACAGCTGCAATGAATGAGCCAAAGAGCCACCTCAAAGGCACACTGTGCCCAACTTCAAACACATGGCCTTGCTCTGGACAGCTGAGAAACAGCAGCAGCAGTGGCAGCAGCAGTAGCAACAAACGGACCGCCTGACCCAGGCCTTGGTGGGGAGGGACAGAATGACTCCCTATTGTGCAGAGCAGGCCAGCAGGCAGAATCTCACAAAGCTCTGTCAATAGCAGCTGCAACCACGAGCCAAGAATTATCTTTTCATGTGAATAATTTGGACAGGGCTTTGGGTCATGCAAGAGTTCTTTCTCAGCTCAGTCATAAAAAATTCATCTGCCAATGCAGGAGACATAGGTTCGATCCCTGGGTCAGGCAGATCCCCTGGAGGAGGGCATGGCAACCCACTCTAGTGGAGAATCCCCATGGACAGAGGAGCCTGGCAGGATACAGCCCATGGGGTCACAAAAGAGTCGGACACGACTTAGCAACTAAACAACAACCCCAAACTGTGCCCAAACCCAGGACCATTGCTGTCTGTATTCCTGGCTCTGGATCCATATAGTAGAATCATATACTGATTAGAATTTTATAACTATTAATACAGTAATTAACATTATTGAGCTATAATGTCCCAGGCACTATTTTATAGCACTTCACAGTAATTCCACTGGAAAGCTATATTATTTGCATAGCCAAGTTTATTGATAAGGAAACCGAGGCTTGACAAGATTGAGATATTGGTGGTTACACAGCTCATGGAAGGCAAAGGTAAAATCCAAGCCAGACGTGTCTCCCTCCAGAGCCTGCTACCCCAGCCCATGTACTTCACTGCGGTGGGGGAACCAACTCTGTGGCTTTGTCTAGTTTGAGGGCCATGGCTCCACGGGTGTCTCGAAAACTGCCTCTTCCCAACACCCTCTCTCCTCATGTTGAGGTCCCCGAACTCCTAGTGAAATGATGAACCTACTCACCAGAGAGTGTTCATCCTTGTTTTACACCAACACATTTCTGGCTCGATTCTTGTCAGATGAATGCCGATCTTTCCAAGTTTTGATCCTGAAGGCTTCCTCTTAGTCCGTTAGCTCTGACAGAATTCCTACTATGCAGAACAACCCTACTAGGTGCTGTGAAGGGAACCCACACTGAGACAGTCCTCACTCACTTTAGTGTCTGGCATGTAGCATTTCTTGAATGAACATATCCCTCATTCTAGAAATCACCTTAAAAAAAAATTGGATGTGCAGCTGAATGGAACCCTTGGGTTGAGAGAAACCACACTTCTTCATAAACTTTCTTGATCCCCAAAGTCCCTTTCCTCAGCCTGCCCCCAAAACTTTGCTGAAATCCAAAATGACCATTTATATCTCACTCTCTGCCTCCCTCTCTGTCCATCTATTTGGAGCATCAAGTTGAGAAGCCCATGCATATGCTCACTCATTTCAGTCATATCTGACTCTTTGTGACCCTATGGACTGTAACCCACCAGGCTCTTTCGTCCATGGGATTCTCCAGGCAAGAATACTGGAGTGGGCTGCCACTTCCTTCTCCAGGGGATCTTCCCAACCCAGGGATCAAACCCATGTCTCTTACGTCTCCTGAATTGGCAGATGGGTTCTTTACCACTAGTGCCACCTGGGAAGCCCCGAAAAGCCCATAGAAAGGATTTAAAAACTAATAAATTTCACCACACTCTTCATGCATTGAATATTTTTAACTATGAAATAACGAAAAGACAGGCACAAATCAGTTCCCTGCACTCATAGAGCCTAGGTTGTGGGAGCAGTTTCTGCCTTGTGTACGCATGCCCATGAGTGTGACTAAAGCAGGGGCAGTGAAGTTATTACCTAGCATTTGCACTCCACACACATTTGCAGGTGAATTTTGTGTCCACCTGGAGTTGGAGGGAGAACCTTATATCAGGGTTAAGGTAGTTGCTTTGACCTACAGCCCTGTGGGTGGCCTGAGTGGGGGCCAGGACTGAAGTTTTGCCAGAAGACGGGGGAATAAAGAGGTAGGTAGGAGCCTAGACTGAACTTAAGCTCAAGGTCCTCCAGAAAGAGACCCCTGAAGCGTATTTATTCCTCGGGTAATTAAGCATGGACAAGGAATATGGGAAAATGTGTGGCAGTTGAGCAGCCATTTCCCATTTTTTCTTGCCTATGGCCATGGCTCAAGAAGGTGGGAGCAAGGAATCCATAAACAGTCTGGCTCTAGTTTAACAGGGACAGTTCCTTTCACCATCGCAGCTTTAGCATGTGTTAAAAATGACAATGCCATCCAGTGTCAATCGTTCCAGAGAGAGCCTTCACTCCTAGTTACAGCAGTGCAATCGCTGGTGGGTGGTCCCACTATTGGCCGTCTTCATTACCATCTCATTGTGTGAGGCCCAGTGCACTTTGGAACCCTCAGGCATTTTAAAAGCCTTTCATGCATCAGAGTGGCTTGACATTCATATTTATATATGTCACTTGCAGGGCAGCAGAATCCCCTTTCTTGAGATCCTCATCCTTTGTGCACTCCAGGTCACACCCTATTTAAGCGGGAATTGTAATATAGCCTGAGAACCCCAAGCCACCATAACTCAACTCTGGAAGCCGGAGTCCTCTTGGGTACTCAAAGCTCCCTGCCTCTTGATTAAAAGTCAAAGTGAAACCTAGAATAAGCTTGTCCAATCAAAGTATTTGGGTTTACCTTAGAAACTTTATAATGTTTGGAAACTTTGTGAACTTTTAAAATTGACTATCTCCTTTAAAAAATATCCCTCAATGGTACATTTCTAAGCAAAGTGGGCTTCTCTAAACCAGAAACCTGGGCATCAAAGCCCATTCCTTTTCCCTCTTTCTACTGTAAGTAATCAGTTGCAGCACATCTAGTTATGAAGTATCTTCCAATCTCACATTTTCATCTTCATCCTAAATCTCTAGTATTGTTTCTCTCTATTCTGACCCTATACTCTACCAGGATAAATTTTCTAAAATATAAGCCCCATCATACCAGGTTCCCCACAGGTTTCAAATTTAACAACTTTCTTAGTACAGCTTAGGTGGCTCTGTGGTAAAGAATACACCTGCCAATGCAGGAGATGTGGGTTCAATCCCTGGGTTGGGAAGGTCCCCTGGAGAAGGAAATGGCTACCAACTCCAGTATTCTTGCCTGGGAAATCCCTTGGACAGAGGAGTCTGGAGGGCTATAGTCCATGGGGTCACAAAAGACTCAGATACGACTTAGTGCCTAAACAACAACAACCTCAGCTTCTCCAGGTACTACACCACCTTCCCCTCCAGCCAGATCTCTGAAAGGGCTTTGCTCCCTCACACTCCCAAACTCCAGCATTAGCTCTTCCTGGTCATGGGGAAGTTCCTCCTCCTGTTGGCTAACTTCTGTTTCTCGTTGAAACCTCAGCTTAAGCACCTTTACCTTTACCCTGACCTGTGCCCCCATGCCATACTGTGTGCATCTCATAGACAGTATGGCCCATGGAATTGTCATTGTTGATTTGCTAGGCTGTGATGACCATGAGCTCCTTGAGCGCCGGAACTGTATCTCTTCTTTCTCTGGATCCCAGGGATTCCATAAGGCTGGCCCATAGAGAGTGGGCAAGTGACTGTTGAATCAAATCAGTTTTGCTAAATCACACTGGAAATAATCTTTCAAGCTGACAGCCTATGTTAAGAGTCTGAACAACTAGCTTCTTAGCACCCCTTGACATTAAATGAGGAACAACTGAACTTCTAAACAAGAGGCTGTGAGAGATGGACATGGGAAGAACCTTGAAAGGCCAGGTGAGGCGGGGCAGGAGGCGCGTGCCGCTTCCCCCACATCCTCTGCAGCCCCAGCCCGTGCTATGTGCCCAAGCTCATGGGAGCTGGTTTGCTTGCTTTCATGGTCAGTTTGCCATTTCCTCCTAAGGAGATAAGGGTGGCATTGGGAACCTTCTCTCCTCCAAGGCCACCAACAGTTTACATGAGAATTTAATACCAAATGGCAGAATGAATCACCAGACCCCCAGGGCCAGGAGGAAATGAGATATTCAGGATTGATTCATTAATAGCACTCCCTAGCATTCACAGAGGTATTTTAGTTGATAACTTTGTGAAATGAAAAGGGATTCTTCCTCTGTTTCTGAGAGCCACTTTGAGATGAGGTTGGAGCAAACATTCTGAGAATAGAGACTTGCATAGAATTTGCTGAAAGCTGGTTGGGCGATCTCACAGGAGATTTCCCCACTCGGCTTGTGACCTCCCAGGCACACAGCTGGCAGCCTCCAGGCTGCCCTTTCTCATCTTTGAGTGGCCTTTGTTTAAGCTTTAGATGGATGTGTGCAAGGTCATTTAAGTGATCTCCCACAATTTATTTCAAGCATTTACAGGAGGGTGGCTTCAGGAATTTAAGTACACTGTAAACCGTAGATCACCTCCCTGGATGCACCGTGTCCAGCATTCATTCTACGTTTTAAAAGATGGGATAAGGCATAGTTCTTGAACCACTGCCAGTGTCCCAGAAAGGTCCTGGGTACACGGGAAATGCCTTCAAGGGCCCCTCCTAGGGCTGTCCAGAAGGGCTGTCACTCAGTGTGGCCCCCAACTTTCTCTCCCCTCCACAACTAGATTCTCCTTAAAACCCTTCCCAAGGCCTCTTTTCTAGAATTCAATGACAGAATCTGAAAAAAATCTGAGAATTTCTTAAAGCCCAAGGATATAAACTAAGTCTCTTACAAAGTATGATTGTCCTCCTTCTCCAGCACTGTAAGCAAGCTCTGACTCACTTCCCCTCCTAGATAGGATTTCCTCCGCATGTACTCCTGATGCAAAGGGATTCTTTGAATGCCTTTGCCATTACCCTTGCTTCTACAGTTTGTTTCTAGGTCCAGCCACATGACAGCATCTCCCAAGTTTTTGGCAGTACCCAAACTGGCCTTGCTTCTGGGTTAGTCCCTGGGGATTAGTCACCCAGCACCTTCCATAGGCATCACTGGGCGTAGATTAAGTTGTCCCACGCCTACAGAACCTCCATCATTAGAACTCAGGCTCCCCCTAGTCTAGCCAGATAGGCCTGCAGCAACTCCCACTGTGTCTTTCAGGAAGTATCAATTACAATCGACCTTCCGTGTGCTTAATTGTTCAGCCTTGTCCAACTCTTTGCAACCCCATGGACTATATATAGCCCACCAGGCTCCTCTGTCCATGGGATTCTCTAGGCAAGAATACTGGAGTGGGTAGCCATTCCCTTCTCCAGGTGTCTTCCCGACTCAGGGATTGGAACCAGGTCTCCTGCACTGCAGGTGGATTCTTTACCATCTGAGCCACCAGAGAAGCCCTCCATAACCACAAGGAATTGGCCCCAGGACCCATCACAGATACCAAAATCTGCAGATACTCAAGTTTCTGATAGAAAATAAGAGTCTCTTATAAACACATATAATCTATATTATATATAATACTGCAGTATTTGCATGTAATTTACATACACCTCTCCTGTACTGTAAACCATCTCTAGATTACTTATAATACCTGATATAATATAAATGCTGTGTAAATGTAAGTGCTATATAAATAGCTGCTTGTGTGCATCAAATTCAAGGTGTGCCTTTTGGAACTTTCTGGAATTTAAAAAAATATTTTCCATCAATGACTGGTTAAATTTGTGGGTGCTGGACTTGTGGACATGAAGGGACAACTGCATATTTAGCGTCAGTTCAAACAAAAGCTACAATTTAGTAAGTGAGCAAATCAGACTTATGGGAGTTCACAGGACATACCCATCCTAATCATGTACTTGAAGAATTCTCACATGATTGAGGCTAAACTAAACTATGCATATGTGTTCAGTGGTGTCTCACTCTGTAACCCCATGTACTGTAGCCCCCCAGGCTCCTCTGACCATGGGATTATCCCAGTAAGAATACTGGAGTGGGTTGCCACTTCCTACTCCAAGGGATCTTCCGGACCCAGGGATTGAACCCAGGTCTTCTGCAGCACCTGCATTGGCAGGTGGATTCTATACCACTGAGCCACCTGGGAAGCCCAAAGACCCTACTAAAGCCTTTCAGGGAGGTAGTCACTACTCGGCAACATCTGTTATTGCCAATTAATCATCATGAAATACAAAAGATGTCAATTATACATATAAAGGTATGTCCTTGATCTATTCATATTTCACCCTGAGTATTGTAAGGTAGTACATGGAGTGTTTTTGATGTTTTCATGAGTGTAAGAATTGCTAATGAGAATGATCACATTAAAGAAGTACATTCATTTTATTAAGCCTTACATTTTTTTTTTCTGTGATAGATGAAAAGAAACAATTTCAGTTTAGTTTGTCAGAAATCTTACATTCTAATTGGTGAACACAGGGAACAAACACACACAAAAAAACAAACAAATGTGATCGTTTCAGGTAGTTCTAAGTGCCCTGAGATAAAATGAGGCACAGTAGGAGAAAGCACTGGGGATTGGGGTTGGAAGGTGGGGCACTGACTGAGCAAGAGCATGAAGACGTCTCCTCCAAGGGACCATTTGAGCTGAGGCCTAAATGATACAGGGCTTCCTCAGTGGCCCAGTGGTAAAGAATCCACCTGCAATGCAGGAGCCACAGGAGATGTGGGTTCGATCCCTGGGCTGGGAAGATTCCCCTGAAGGAGGGCATGGCAACCCACTCTAGTATTCCTGCCTTGAGAATCCCACAGATAGAGGAGCCTGGCAGGCTACAGTCTATGAGGTCGCAAAGAGTCAGGCACGACTGAAGCAACTTAGCATGCACACACACCAAATAAGACAGAGGCTGGTACACAAAGATCTGAGAGAAGAGTCCTCCAAACAGTCAGGACAGCAGGAGCAATGGTCTCAAGACTGAGGGTGGTTGAAAGGCCAGTGAGGCTGGAGGGCAGAAAACAACAGGATGAGGGTTTCAGGGGAGATACAGGGGAAGGCAGGGTCCCGATAGTGGTAGCCTTTTTGAACTTCATTTTAAGCATAATTAAAAGACATAAGATAGTTTAGTATGGAGGGTGACATAAATCTGATTTATGCTTTAGAAAAATTGCTTCATCTGCTCTGTGAAAGATAGACAATAGGGTTCAGGGAAGCGATTCAGATGAGAGGAGATGGGACCTTGGACCACGATGGGAGATATAGTTTAGAAGATGTACCACAGACTGGATGCAGCATTTGAGGGAAGGAGAAGAATCAATGACTCCAAGCTTTACAGTCAGAGCAATTGAGTGGATCACGATGCCATATATGGAAAGGGGGAAATTCTGGTCATGATGGAGAGGACATCATCTAAAGGAAGGGAAAAATCCAAGTTCAGTGTGGGCATGACACTGCTGATTGTCAGGTGCTTATCAGTCATCTGAGTGAGGATGTTGAGATGAGTATTTGAATCTGTAGCTCAAAACAGTGTTAGAGCTGGATAAATAAGAGTAATGGTCAACAGCAAAAGGTAAGTCTTAAATCTATAAAACTGGATGAAGTCACCTTGGAAGAATTTAAATTAATTAGAAAGTCAAGAACGGAATCCTGGGGCACCCCAACAACAGCTTGAGAGAAGTGGAGACAAGGAGACATGAGGGGAGCTGAACACAAAGTAACATGAGTAGGGGCACAGCCAAGCTAATGTGGCATCTTGGAGGTTCAGGGAAGAGTGCTTCCTGGGGGAGGGGGCAGCCACTCACACCAAATGCTGCTGATTGCTCTCATGGGAGGAAGCAGAGGTTCCTGGCTTTGGCACTGGGAACCTTGATCAAAGCCATTCCAGTGCAAGGAAGGGGACAAAAGATATGATTGGACTGGTCTTAAAAGATACTGAGATGTAAGGAAAGGGAAACAGTGAGTCATCACAATTATTGCAAAGATTTTCCTCTGAAGGGAAGCACAGAAATAAGGCTGGGTGTGGAATGGGAAGAGGTGTCGAGAGACTGTTTTTAACATGAATGCAATGGACTTCCTAGTGGCTCAGATGGTAAAGAATCTGCCTGCAATGCAGGAGCCCTGAGTTCAATCCCTGGGTAGGGAAGATCCGCTGGAGGAGGAAATGGCTACCCACTCCAGTATTCTTGCCTGGAGAATGCCATGGACAGAGACTATAGTCCATGGGGTCACAAAGAGTCAGACATGACTGAGTGACTAAGACACACCACAGATTCTTATTTTCTTGCTTTTGTAAAGGAATAAAAGACAGAGAGAAATTAAGGCAAAAAGACATAGAGGAAATAATTGCAGGAGCAAAGTCCTTGAAACAAGTACAAGGGATGAAATTCAAATCATAAATGGAGGAGTTGGCCTTAGAGAGAAGCAGGTACACTTCCACTTAAAAGGAAGCAAAATGATTTCAGTTCAGTAACTTTCAGCTCTCGAGTCCCAGCAAAGAATAAGTGGATAGGTAGGTTGAGCATGCATTGGAATTTTAATAAGCATGCATGATCAGGGAAGACAGAGGCACAGTTGTTAAGGGCATTTGCAAAGGAGTGTTTATACTGCTCAGCTAGGAATCTCAGCTAAGAAAGGAAGTGAGAATACGTGTGTGTGGGAGGTGGTGGTGGTGGTGATGAATAGTGAAAAAAGTGGAGATGGGCCAATAGGTTGTCAGTCATGCTAGTGCCCAGTACTGTCTGAGGGGGATAATGGAACATTAATAGGAAGAATAAGATGCCTGAACTTGAGATTTTGGAAGTTATGCAATTGCCGTTAATGACGAGGTCTAGAGTATGACCATGGGAGTGTGTAGCCAGCCTGTACAGGACGAGATCTTTGAAGCAAAGGAGATTAAAGAAATAAGAGGCCCAGATATTAGCTGGATCATCAACATGAAGTTTGAAGTCACTATGAATGATGCTAGTGGGAGAGGAGGTCAGTAAGCAAGGTGCCTGAGCTGAATGACTGAGAGAAATTGGAAGGTCAGTATGTTCCAGAAATGAGGAGGCGTAATTGAGTAATGAATGGGGGTTTCCTGGTGGCTTATTGGTAAACAATCTGCTTGCCAATTTAGAAGACGTGGGTTCAATCACTGGGTCGAGAAGTTTCCCTGGAGAAGGAAATGGCAACCCAGTCCAGTATTCTTGCCTGGAGAATCCCATGGACAGAGGAGCCTGGTTGGTTACTGTCCATGGGGTCGCAAAAGAGTGGGATACGACTGAGCAGCTAAACAGCACAGCAGCAATGAGTAATGAAGTCTGATGATACTTATTTCAAAGAAAGATTTTGAAGAAGAAAAGAGGAAGCAGCAAACGGAGCAAGACACCCACTGTACCTCTAAAGCTTGTGATATGTAGGGTGTAGAATAAAAATAGCTTCTTCTTGTGAGAACTTCAAGGAAAGCAGGATCCTCAGAACAACACCAGATGTCAATGAAAGCAACAAGGTGATGGGAACTTTCAGATGCTGAAAGAGGAGAGGAAACTTCAACAAGTTACTTAATGTTTGTTAGTGTTCAGTGGGACAACTAAGATATACTCCAACCTTTGTTCCAGTCTCATCAGGGTTATTTACCTAGGAGCCACAAACCTTCACAGTATTTCATAGAGCCTGCTGTGTTTGTGTTGAGTGGTCCTAGGATTAAGGACCACACTATAGAGATGGTCTGTCCAGGAGATTAAATGACTCTGAAAGATTTATAGTTGTAAACAGTGCCACTAGGCTGCCTACTAAATGCTATAAAGCGGGACTCACATAACACATGGTGTAACCCAACCAGAGGCTGCCTGCAGTGAAGAGAAGGGGCCTGTGGAATGCTGGGGGTCCTGACAGCTCCCTCTCTGGCCAGACTTCTCTCTTAGAACTGATCCTAGTCATCTGAACTCAAGTATCATGTTTTCAAAGAACTCCATACGTAAAGGAAGAAATCCAGAAGCTATTAGATTTGAGACCAGAAAAGTTAAAAGTTCTAGGAAGGTTTTGAGCAATTTAGCAAAAGAACACTTCAGTCTTCAAGATCATCCCCCTTTTTGTTTTGTGGTGTTTATATTAGAGTAGGAATAGTCACTGCTCATGCCTAAATGAAGAATCTCAAGGACATTATGCCTGGACCCTAATATCTGTGATCATAAGGCTGTGAAATGAGCTATTAATATACTTCGATAATAAATTGTAGGGAAGATCTCATAATACTTTAAAGTGACATAACATTTTTAACTGACAGAATACAAGTAGCAGAATTTTTAAAACGTATTTGCTCCTAGATAGAGCATACAAACTTTCCGTATAAAGCAAAATCTTTTGTCCAAAAGCATTAGTTTAAAAATGAAATTCAGATGAAAGTGATTTCAATACTATGATTAAGCATATATACATAATTGGTTCTGCTTTATTGATTAAATTATATTCAGACAAATGACCTGTGAGTTCTGTCAAATACCTGATTTTTTAAAAATTCTGTTACTTCAAGTCAAAGGATTTGATGACTTGAGTCCAGATGAATGCATCATCTTGGTCAAGGCATCTACATGGTTCTTAGGGATAAAAACTTAATTAGATTAGACTGGTTTAGAGGAATTGGGGGAGGGTTGATGTTTAATGTAAGTTTATATGAATAAACTTTTGCTGTTATAGAAAGTGATAAGAAACCAGA
Source organism: Bison bison bison (assembly GCF_000754665.1). Lineage (NCBI taxonomy): Eukaryota > Metazoa > Chordata > Mammalia > Artiodactyla > Bovidae > Bison > Bison bison. The sequence continues at coordinate 7,935,427 of NW_011494889.1, read as the reverse complement.
ATTGGGAACCAATATAAAAGTAACAGCGACTCACATTTGTAATGATTTAAAACAGAAGGAAAAAAAGAAGTGGCGAAGGTAACTAAGTGGAGTGATGATCTGAGAACAATGTTCTCTGGTCCAAGGTTAGCGTAGATACGAAAGTCTGGTGGCAACTGCCACACAAACGCTGTGTTGCAGTTTCCCCGTTCTCAGTCGTGTCTTGGTGGTAGTGATGTTCTTATTGTTGTTCTGTTTTTTGTTACATGTGCAACCAACAGACTACAGTCAATACCCATATTTGCTGACAGAGCCCTTTTCTACTTCTTGGTATTTAGAACTTAACTTTTCTCAAATCTCCAGAAACTTTCAACTCAAATAAACAGATAACTTTGGTGACTAAAAGAGATGTGAAATATACCACCTGATAATTCAGGGAAAGAAATTCTCCTTTTCCATGCTCCATGGGTATACTACGAGGCATTCAAAGAGCCACTGGAATTTAGGGATGAAGGAAAAAACTGTGTGAAGTCTTCCAGAAAACCCAGCTTTCTGTAATAGAAGCAGAATCTCCTTCACCATTCTTACAATTGCACAAAAAGCTACCCTAAGTCTTGATTAACTGCTTGCTGTCTAAATTCTTTGTGTTTTCTGAGAGCAATCTGCTACAATTTTTTTAAATCCCAATTAGAATTTGTGAAAGAAATATTCATTTTATTGGTAAGGCTTTGATATCTAAACATGTTCTTTTTACTGGCATATCTTTCTCATTTGAAGGCATACCACAAAAAGTAAAATAATGGGTTTCTTACTAGGGTTTGATTTCATAGCACAAGGGGGCAGAATGCCTACCTGAAGTAGACATTTATAGGCTGAAATCCTTTGTTTTTAAAGACCTGTTATATAGGGAAGGTAATTCATAAGTCAGAGGCTTTTTTTGAGGACCCACCTAATATAAAGGAGGACCAGTCCCCAAAACACAGTAAGCACTCAGTAAATGCAGGTATTACTAGCACTATTATCTGAAGCCATCTGTCACACTATTGAGACAACCTTCCAACTGGTTCACTGTTTCCACCCTTCCTCCTCTTCACAGTCACCAGAGTAACATTTTATTTGGGGCGCACCTCACAGCATTCAGGATCTTGGTTCCCCTGACCAGGGATGGAACCCCCACGCTCTGCAGTGGTGGATTCACAGGGTCTTAGCCACTGGATCACGAGGGGAATCCCAAGAGTAATTTTTAAACATACAAATAAGACCATGTCGTTTCTCTCCATAAAGCTTCCAGTGGCTGCCCATTGCTCTTAGAAAAAAATACAAGCGTTTCATTTTGCTGTCACCCACAGTGGGGCAGCACTTTCTCCGTGATCTGGCTTCTACTTGGCTCTCTCACAGGCTGTCTCGCCACTCGCTCTTCTCTTCACTCTCTGCTGTAATATCTAACATCTTTCTGTCCCTCCGATGTGCCAAGGTCATTCCCATCCTGCTGCCTTTGCCCTCGTATGTCCTCTTCCAGGCCACTGTTCTCCCAGATTCGCTGGCTCCTTTTCCCTGTCATTTAGGTCTTAGATCTGATGTTGCTTCCTTGAATGATCCTTCCAATCAGTCTTATTCCACAAACACTCTTCATCCAGCGACTCTTATTTTCCTCATTGCGTTCTCACTATCTAAAATTATCTTGGTAACTGATTTAATTATTGCTTTATTTCCCAGCTTCCTCCGTAGAATATAAACTCTGTGAGAAATATTTTCTGTTTAGCAAATAATAAATGTTCAATAAATAGCTGCTAACAAAGGAATCACTGTGGGAGTGAATGCACTCATGAAATTCTTATCATCCTTAAAACAAAAATAACTTATGTTTTAATTAAGCTATGGGTGTGTTTGCATGTGCAGGACATAAAGATTTTTAGCGGATTTGTATGGTTATAAAAATCAACAGTGACAGGGTTTCATGGTGCTAAGAAAATGCAATAGTCTTTCCCTAGAGGCCAAAGTCTCAGGGAACACTGATGAAAATGATCTGGCTTTGATTTGTGTGCTTAATTCAGACTTAAGACTTACTATTCAACCTTTCTAGTCATGGTAGAATCCCATACTCATATGGGCAATAATATGGAACAGGAACAAAGATGAGAGGACCTCCCTCATGTGTGTTGATTTCCTCGGAGTTTGATTCATTGAAAAGACAAGAGAAATGGGAGGTTTCACTTCGCTGAGGAAGTCTGAGCTCTCCCATGTTTCTGTCTTTCCAGGTAACCACACAGTCTCACCCTGGGGAACAGAGACATGATAACACATAATTGGCTTCTCTCCAAGCACCTTAGGATAGAAGTTCATAGAAAGACACACAGACATGTGTAGACCCAACTTGAGCATGCCGTGTCTCTTGCCCAGATACACACTGACCTCTGCCTTTTCAAAGGCAAAATTTGATCCATTAATGTTCTCCAGTGTTGGTTTCATAAAGCATTTGGATGGGCCCTTCTTCACAAATGAATAAAAATGAGTAAAGTCCTCAGAATCAAAGGAAAGCCAGGACTGGCTTCCAGAAGCACGAGGCAACCCAGAGAGTCCATCTGCAGCCAAACCATGCAACAGACCCAGACACAGCTTAGAGGCTGGCAACAAGTCTGCCTGCAGGATCTGCCAAGGAGCCAGATGCTGTTGCTTCCAAACCTTGGCATCAGGGCCCCTGATTGCCATCCAACAAAGAGGAAAAATAGGAATGATATAATGTGGTGGGATAAAACACATCCCACCTCAACCTTTTTTATTACTCACTGGAAAAAAATATGGAAGATATTTATGGGAAAGTACCAATGTTTTTGGAAATATTGTACATACATTAGCTACAACACTATTTTTGCCAAATGGGAAATATATTTAAAATATGCAGTCTGCGTCTGTCTAAAAATAAATTGTCATCTTTTCTGATCAATGTATATGTCCAGGATATGGAAATGACTCTGCTAATTGAGGATGCTGTCAACCAGTGCACTTGTAAGTTACCAAGAAGTAAAGTTGTGAAGAAGTCTGTCTGTGTTATGTGCATAAAATAGCAATTAATGTTGTTGTCATATGAAGGGAGTTTAAGAAAGATTGGGCTTTGAAAAAAGAAGAACTATCCAACGAAGGTGGAGTGTTGAATTTCATGGTTATATAAAGTATTAGGAGTTATGTTAGGTTGGATGAGATAAGATGTTTATGAAAAAGTAGAATGTGGTGGAGAATTGTGTTTGCCAAGGCTCCAGGGTGGTATTAATAACCCACTATATATGACAAAGTACTGTGTAAAGTACTGGTACACAGTGAAAATTCATTGTCATTCCTCTTCATCTGCTTAAATTAGCAGATTAATATCACTTTTGATAATCCTTGTGAAATTTCTATTGTTTTGAGAATCACTCAGAGTTCTACATCTGAAAATTAAAAACACCAGACAGAAAAGGGGTTGTACCTTCTGTGCCAGGTGAGACTGAGGTTCCACTTTTCCCTGGATTCACGTTCACCTGAAATTCTGCCCTCGAAGTCACTGCAGGCTTGAGTAGCACAAGTGGAGTTGATTCCAGGAGGCTTCAGTTAAAATGCATATTGCCTCAGCACATTATCACAGGCAAATCTGTCATCTTAGCTTGTTGACAGGCATTTGAAAACAAGGGACAATCTGTGGGTGAGGAAGGATGCGATGAGGGCATCAGGTAAGGCAAGCCTGGCACCCAGTGCTGACTGAGGGTCATAGGGGCCAGTGCTCTAAACAGGTGCAACCCTGGGGAAAATTCACTCTCATCACTGCTTGGCCATGTTGGAGCATCATTTCATGTTCTGTCGCAAAACTGAGAATCTAGGATAAATACCCAAAGAAACAAGTTTTGGGTATAAATTGCAGCTGTTTTCTTGCTAGGGGGCTTCCCTGGTAGCTCAGCTGGTAAAGAATCCACCTGCAATGCAGCAGACACCGGTTCAATTCTTAGGTAGGGAAGATCCCCTGGAGAAGGGAAGGGCAACCCACTCCAGTATTCTTGGCTGGAGAAGTCCATGGACAGAGGAGCCTGGCAGGCTACAGTCCATAGTGTGGCAAAGAGTCGGACACGACTGAGCAACTTTCACTTTTCTAGGATTTCTAAGTCCTCCATCTAAATGTAATCATTGCAACTTAAATATTATTTCTTAACCCAAGATCCTTGGGTTTCTCAAATGAATGAAAAAAGGCAATCAATTAGAATATGAAAGATTATTCCAGATAGGGAAGACTTTATTTTTTGGTATTTCATACTGTTCTCACAATTTACAGAAAGAAAAATGACCCCAAAGAAATACAGCATTTTTGTGTAGAACCCCAACAAAGACCTTCTCAAGCCCCCAGATCATGCTTCAGAGAAGATCATTGCTTTAAAGGAAAGCCTGAAAAGGCCTGGATTCAAATTCCTACTCCATTCCTGGAACAAGTGTACACTCACAGACAAAATTACTCGTCCACTACAGCCCACATATGTTTGTGCCTGTGTGCTCAGTCATGTCTGAATCTTTGCAACCCTGTGGACTCTAGCCAGCCAGGCTCCTCTGTCCATGGAATTTTCCAGGCAAGGATACTGGAGTGGCTTGCCATTTCCTTCTCCAGGAGATCTTCCCGACCCGGAGACTGAAGCTGCGTCTGTTGCATCTCCTGCATTGGCAGGCAGGTTCTTTACCAGCTGAACTACTGGAGAAACCCACTAGAACCCACACACCCTTTTTCAGATTTTGAAAGATCAAGCTATCAAAGTTCTCTTCCACTTTACAAGGATGTTGATTGCTGGAACAAGGCAAGTCTGCACTGATCTTTTACTCACTATAGTATTTGTGCTAAAAGGATAACAGGTCAAGAAAAACTGAGAAAATATTTTTAATCTCAGATTTGACCTTCTCACTCTTTATTGATTCACATTAGTCACCCAAAAATGTAGAAAAAAGGATAAGACTATCATACCAGTAAAATCAAAGAGATTTTCAAAAATTCATGTTCAATACATTTCCAAACTGGAGCAGGGGGTCAGGTTTAGCTCAGGTTAAAACTGTTAGGATATAAACACAAATTCATCACTGTTACAGTCAGTAGAGCATACGTACATTCCAGAGTGTCAGGCAGAGGCCCATGATTTGTGTCACTGCAGAGAATGATAAATCACTGTTGAAGACATAACAACCAGAATCGCCGCCACCATGTAATAGATCATGATGCACCCCAATCTCTTCCAAACGTTATTTACAGTTATCAGGGGCTGAAGATGGCAAAGCGCAAATGGATATTAATCTTTACACTCCCAGGCCTCGGCCGGCTCAGGGTTGCTGCCTCTTAGCGTCTGCCCATGATTTCCAGCAATGTGATAAGCTCTAGCTATGTACAGTCTGTCCAAAAAGGATCAAATATAAATATTTCCAAAAAGAAAGAGTGTTTCAAATCCCATCAATCAAAGCCTTTGAGAACTCTGTCACTGTAGCATTCTGGAAGAGATTGCTATGTGAGAATTTGTTCCAGAAAGAAGTGACTGAAGCAATGAATGAAGCCATGTTATATAAAGGAGTGGGGTGGAGGTAAGATGGGAGCTGGGCAGAGTCAGCACACAGGAAACAGCAGCAGCAGAGAGAGACTCTCCTATCAAGAACCCTGGCACTTGAACTGGAGCCCTTTTCTATAAAGCCTGTGATGAAACTGTTATTTTATCTTTATATACCTTGGCTTCCTAACTGCAGATTAAATGGGTGTTTGTCCCCGTGACATCCAACATATGGCCTCAGGTTAGGGCTACATTCACATCTTCTTAATTCCTAGATTTATTTCTGAAGATTCCAAACTCCACTCTATACCACCCATATTAAAATGTACCAACATCCCACATTAGAAAGCACTTCTATGCTATAAAAATAAATTTTCAAATTATAATTTTGCTTTTGAAATTCTATGGCTATGAGTAATTTAAATCATTAAATTACTTCAGTGATGGTTTCTGGGCAGTTCTTGAGTCTACATAGGCATTCTTGTAAAGAGAAAATCTGTACATTGTTTTCAAGTGCAGTGTAATTTTTATTAATACTAAATTTGGTGATTGAAGAGGTGGTGGTGATCAGGTCATGTGAAAATTAAGGACTTATTAATTTCAGTTTTATAGTTTTCCTTTGAGACAATGCATTTTTCAGTTCTCAAATATTTGCTTGGTCTCTAAATACCTATTTCAGTGGTTAATAACTGGAATGAGCTGTCCCAAGTCCTGAAGAGTAAAACCGTCGCATGAGGGGATCCCATCCATTAAATTCTGCAGCCCAGTGTCCTAAGTTCCCCCAGAGCTCTGGTTTCTCTGCAGGTCTCTGACAACAGAGTACACAAAACCCTCTTAGGTGCCCAAAGAAACTGCCCTGTGAGGGAAGGAATACCACGGCAGGAGGCAGACCACTGTAGCAGTCTATCACAAGGATGGCTCCAAAGACTCCAAGAACAAGATGGTCCCTTTTGTGATCTTGATTTTTTAATATCCTTTTCAATAGACCTACAGGTCACTCAGGAGTAAAGAATCCACCTGCAATGCAGGAGACTCAGGTTCAATCCCTGGGTCAGGAAGATCCCCTGCAGAAGGAAATGGCAACCCACTTCAATATTCTTGCCAGGAGAATTTCATGGACAGAGGAGCCTGGTGGGCTACAGTCCATGAGGTTGCAAGGAGTTGAACATGACTGAGCGACTAAACAACAAACCTTGAGGTAACGGCTTCTTCTGGCAGAGGCTTCATCCTTTGTCTTTCTAGGCCCAAGGCATGCTTCTGAAATTATATTCTGTCTATTGGTTCTGCAGTGAGTTTCCTTAGGCTTAAGGCTCTAGGCACAACATCTCCAACATTTCTAACCTTGGTAAAAACTCAGAGAATGTGCCAACAACTCCTTCTCAGCTCAATTCGGGGGAGTATCTCTCAGATTTGTCTGCCTAATTTATTCTGCTTTTAGAACAGTGCAGAGAGATACCGCCTGAGATGTATATTTTAACTACTCCCTCAGATAAAATAGACAGAACGGGGAGTTCTTCCTTCTGCCTCTTTCTTTTCTCTGGTCACACTGGTGGGCTCCATGCTCCTCTTTGGAATGTGGAGGCCCCATCTTGGATCAGGCCCATCCTTCTTGGCTTAAGGGCTGTTCATTTGGGTGTGACTCTCATCACACAGATGTATCTCTCAAGTCTTCCAGCGTTACACAGCAGCTCTTTCTGACTTTGAATCAATCTGCCTCCTCGGGATCACCACACTCTGCCCAGTAGCTAGCTCACCTTTCCCCTCTCAGCACACAGACTCACACTCACAAATCTAGTTCCCGATGATCAAATCACACTAAGCGTCTTAAGGGCAACCTCCAGTGATTTCTGGGCTTCCCAGGTGCTAGCAGTAAAGAACCTGCCTGTCAAGGCAGGAGACATAGGAGAATAGGATTCAATCCCATGGAGAGAGGAGCCTGGAGGGCTACCGTCCAAAGGATGGTGAGGAGTCAGACACCACTGAAACGATTAGGTGTGTACGCACAGTGATTTCTACTTGGACTTTTTAAACACTCAAGACAGCATTTTTATATTTCACTTTCTCTTGGTTTTCTCCTTACTTCTCTGGTCATTCCTAATAGGCCTCTTGTCGGGCTGGAGCTGTCACAGTCTTAGGAGGCCCACCTCGACACCCTACATACAACTGCAACCTTTACCCCTACCCTCCCAGTATTTCTGTCCCAACCTGGTTCTGTTGTATATTCTTTAAAGCACCTGCCACATTTTAACCTACGATATGATTTACTTATTTTTACATTTTTTTGCACAACTAAAAAGTCTCGTCACCAGAATGTAAGCCTCGTGAGGGAAAGGATTTTTGTTTGTTTGTTCTCTGATTTAACACAAATATCTAATAACATTGCATGGCACATAAGAGATAGTCAATGAATATTTGTTGAACAAATAAATAACAAATAATACTTCTTCCATCCCCTAAGGTGGGGGAGTTGATAAAAATTCTCCCAACATGTGCTATAATCTCTTGATTAACATTTTGGTTTTGGCTGCACCGGGTCTTCGTTTCTGCGAATAGGCTTTCTCTAGTGGTGGCGAGCAGGGGCTACGCTCCAGTTGCGGTGTGCGGGCCTTTCACTGCAGTGGCTTCTCTTGCTGTGGAGCAACGGCTCTAGGTGTGCAGGCTTCAGTAGCTGTGATGCACAGGCTAAGTTGCCTCGAGGCACGTGGGATCTTCCCAGGTCAAGGGATCAAACAAACCCATGTCTCCTGCACAAACAAGTGGATTCTCAACCACTGGACCACCAAGGAAGTCCCTCTTGATTAACATTGATAAACATATCCAAAGTATCCCATCTGAAAGCCTTTTGGGACTCCCAGATCTTTGACTTCCTAGTTAGACTGAAAATGCAGCCACCTCATTAGCTGTGTAAACACTACAGATGGGACAGAAGCCGTCATCCAGGCAGGATTTTGGGATGTGCACTGCAGACCTTGTGTTACCTGTGTCTCAGATTCATCGATACCCAATAGGTTTCTGACTTTGTCGAAACATGTTTTGTTTGTTTAATTGGGACTTCACTAATAGCACTCCAGTATTCTTGCCTGGAAAATCCCATGAACGGAGGAACCTGGTAGGCTACAGTTCATGGAGTCGCAAAGAGTCGGACACGACTGAGTGACTTCACTTTCTTTCACTTTTCACTAATAGCAGGATTGACCACAACAAATGTAATAATACATTTATTTTTTCCAGAGTGCTCTTCAACATGTGGCTCAAAAAACTTCCAGAAATGGCTGTAAAAGAGAAGTCAAACTAAAGAGTAGAAATCCCATCTATTTGGCTTTGCTTCAAAAGACAGGTGATGCTAATGGTAAAGAACCCACCTCCCAAATACAGGAAACGTAAGAGATGTGGGTTTGATCCCTGGGTTAGGAAGATCCCCTGGAGGAGGGCATGGCAACTTACTCCAGTGGTCTTGCTTGGAGAATCTCATGGACAGAGGACCCTGGTGGGCTACAGTCCATAGGGTCGCAAAGAGTAGGACATGACAGAAACGACTTAGAACACAGAACAAGACCAATCAATAGGCAGATATAACAGAAAGGTGTATGAATATAAGGGAAAAGGTTCTAATGATTAGACCTATGAAGATACAAAATAGTTGCCTCGAACATGGAGGGCTCCAGTTACTGAAAGAGTTTACACAGGGACTGCCCACGACACGTCATGGACCCTGTGAGAGCATTCCTCTAACGAGTGAAGGGTCAGACAGAGTGATCTTGGAGGTCCCTCCTGGGCTGAGAGTCTGAGATCATGGGTTATAATGGTCAGTTCATTCACTCCTTTTAGAGGACAAGAAATGGAACATTACCTTAGTAGGTCACTCGAGTAAACTGAGGCACACACACAAAATAAACAGATGACCCACATTTTCAGAGTGAAAATTCATGAAATGAACACCCATATTTCTGAATCCCATTTTCCCTTCACATCAGATATAATTAGCTTTCAAAGTGAAAAGTATCAATCAAATATGAAGGGCAAGGCAGATATGTTTCCATATTCTTTCCACTTGGATAAAAAGGAAACAGCTCCTAGCAATCAAAATTCACTTCACAGAACTTAAAAGTAAGTTGAGATCACCTGTGGGGGAAATAATCAACAATTTTTAGTTGCCTTTCAGAGAAGTCGAGTTCCAATAGAGAATAGGGAACCAATAAAGTGAGTGACTTAGTGGTAAAGAATCCACCTGCCAATGAAAAAGATGCAGGTTTGATCCCTGGGTCAGAAAGATCCCCTGGAGAAGGAAATGGCAACCCACTTTAGTATTCTTGCCTGGGAAATCCCATGGACAGAAGAGCCTGGCAGTCCATGAGGTCACAAAAGAGTGGGACACAACTTAGCAACTAAACAATTCAAAAGTGAGTATCAGAGGTGCTCACATAAGCAGTATAGATTCAAACAAGCTTAAAACCCGAGAGACTGCTGTCTCTGGGCATGAAAAGAGTTGATTTGAAAGCTTAGATTATATCCAATACGATCAGCATTATGCCTCTCAGGTGTTTGTAATAGTAGGAATCAGCAGTCCCTTACTCTATAAATTCTTTAAAGAGTCATGCAAACTTACTTGTTTTGAACCTATCTAGAAACTATACTTGTGTCCCATGAAGTGGTACATCTAGGGAACCTTAAAATCAGTTCCAAAATACCCAATACCACAGATGCCGCCTCCACTCGCCCTGCTGCTCTTAGACGTGGTGACCAGGGTTGGAAGATTCAAGGAGGGCTGAGTGTCTTCCAGGCTCCAAAAACTCTTACTGATCTCCAAGATAAGAAAACAAGAAGTTGGGAGAGACTGGAATTATATAGACTTTAACTTTCAAAATTGGAAAGAGCCAATAAAATTTCTCTCTACTACTTTTCACATTTTGGACTTTTTCAAGCGAATCAAACACCATAAGACTGTGACTCTCTTCTCTGAAAAATCCCAAGTCTTAAAATTTTGAAGGGCATTCTACTTATGAAGTAGAGGGATTACGATCTACGAGAAAGATGTAAATTCTAAAGATAAAAAGATGCCATTAAAGAAACTCACTGCTTTGGAGATTCATCCCACAAAAGACCCTAAGATTCCACATTGAAAACGCACATAAACCCATCAGTGAAAAGTCTTGAGGAAAGGAGTGTATCTCCTTCTATGAAATATACAGCTGTACTGAGAAAGGACCTCCTGGGTTCACACTTCTTCCATCTCTGCTTCCTGATTGCCCCTCTTGCCCACATGGACTGAGGTTTGACTTGACCAGACACCCTTTGAGTGAAATATTTAAAATATATTTTAGTTTTGTACAATGTTTCAAGGCTGCTTTCCATTTACAGTTTAGGAAGAATCAGCTCTGTCGCCTGTGCCGGACCGTACATCCTTGAGCCTATATTACACCCCAGAGTTCACACCTCTCACTTCCTCTTCCTTATAGTGCCCCTCCCTCCCCACTGGTAACCATAGCTTGTTCTCTGTATCTGTGAGTCTGCTTCCTTTTTGTTATAGTCACTAGTTTGTTGTATTTTTCGATTCTACATATAAATGATAACACACAGTATTTGTCTTTCTCTTTCTGACTTGTTTCACTTAGCATAACACCTTCTAAGTCCATCCATGTGGCTACACATGGCAAATTGTGTTCTCTTTTCCTGACTGAGTAGTATTGCACATGTATATAATCCATTCAACTGTGGATGGGTGCTTAGGTTATTTCCCTGTCTTGGCAGTTATAAATAATGCTACTATGAACACACTGGGTTGCATGTATCTCTTCAAATTAGTATTTTTGTGTTTTCATATGTATCGGTTTGGCCAAAAATTGGTTTGACATCTTATGGAAAAACCCAAATGAACTTTTTGGCCAATCTGGTATACCCAGGAGTGGAATCGCTGTGCCATATATCAGTTCTGCATTTAGTTTTTTTGAGAAACCTCTATACTACTCTCCCCAGTGTCTGCACCAATTTACATTCCTACCAATAGTGCACAAAGCTTCCCTTTTCTCCATATCCTTGAGTGAGTTTTTTTTAAACCCATTTGCCCTTGAGATGGTAAGGGAGATGATCCTGGGGAACAATCATCTACCTGTTTTAACTCTTCAATCAACTATAATCTGAACCCCTTCTAAAATTGAGAGGCTTACTAGAGGTAAATTAGAAGTTTGACATGCATTTCCCTATAATTGGACATCACCCCTCATTAATGATTCTCTTTGAGCTAGAAAGTACTAATTGTCAGGATTGTCTCTCCTTACTCTTTCTCTCCTCAAATGATCTTTTTGTTCTAGTGCACAAAGTTGGCATCCTGCTTCTTTTTTCTCTTTGATGGATGCAGCTCAGGGGCTTGACTGTTCCCAGTGCCTTGAATTTTGGAAGACAGAGTTCTGTCCTGCAAACTATCAATCACTGGCACTAAACTGTGATGATTTCCCTACCATGGAGGGTATGTTTGAAAAGAGAAATATCTAGAGCAGGGGTCAGCAAACTGTCTCTCCTGGACCAAATCCAACCTGCCATTTGATTTTTAAAAATGAAGTTTTGGTGGACATTTGTCCATGGAGTGCAAGTGGCTGCTTCAGAGCAACAACAGCAGAGTTAAGTAGTGGCCACAGAGGCTGTGTGTGTGTGTGTGTGTGTGTGTGTGTGCCCGCTCAGTTGTGTTTGACTCTTTGGGACCCCATGGGCTGTAGTCTGCCAGACTCTTCTGTGCTTGGAATTTTCTAGACAAGAATACTGGAGTGGGTTGCCATTTCCTACTCCAGGGGATCTTCCCAACCCAGGGACTAAACTCAAGTCTCCTGCATTGCAGGTGGATTCTTTACCACTGCTCCACCTGGGAAGCCAGAGTCTTAACAGAGGCAATCAATTAAAATGAGGTTATTAGGATGCTGTATGACAGATTAAGTCAATCTAATACAGTAATTCCAGCTATTGCCACTCAGACAGCTTCAAGTTATTTCCTGCCTCCAGGATCATAAGTCAGAGCTCTGATTCTCCAAACCCTCTCCTTAAATAAATGAACAGAAACCAGAAGCCAACAAAACAAAACTCAAAATTATCCTTTCATCAAGATTCTCAGTTTTACTGGTTGATCCCTCTATGGAAATTCTCTAGTTGAACTGTTTTGCCCAAGTCTGCATGGGCCAGTTATATGATCATCAGTGGACCAAACTCTCTTGTCTCTCTTTGGGGAACCTCTGCTCCATGAGTTCAAATACTCACTGGGTCCTGAACTAACTGTGAGATCTGGCATGGGTTAGTTAACCCCTCTGGGTTTCAAGTTGCTCCACATGCAAGATGGAGATAACATGCTCCCTTGAAGCCGTGTTCGAAGACTGCTAACAATGGATATAACATGCCCAAGATGGAGCAGGTACTCACAAAAGTATTCTTTATAATGGGATTTCCTTTCTAAAACATACTTCCTCCAGCTAGTTGTTATCACCCGCTCCCCACAATTCCTCTTTGCTGGTGAAAGGCCTGGGTGTGCCGACTTCCCCGTCCTCCTCCTCTCTGAGGTCCTCAGGGACTAGAAGAACTGGGAAAGCCTGAGCACAAGTCACCAGGGGAACTAGGGAGCTGGATTTCCATCCACTCCGATTGCGACTCCTTTCGCCTCTCTGAAGTCACAGAGAAGTATAAGGACAGTCACTTCATGGGGCAGCAACCACGGACAATTTCCTTAATTATTTTATTGGCTTAATTGACTTATGAAGTAAGTAGAATCAGCCCTCTCTTCTGACTCTAATAGTGGTCCACAGATCCTTGCTTGGTTATTTTCTTGCCGAGACTGATTTTTGCTTTTGACCGCCAAGATGAAACAGTCTAGAAAGTCCTGGAGGGAGGTACTGTGTCTTATTCATATTTGTGCTGCATATATGGTGCCTGGCACAGGGCCTGACATGCAGTTGGGGGCTAGTAAATGATGTCTGATTAATGGTTGAATTAATAAAAATGAATCAGTTAATCGACTGGATATTAGGGTGGAGGATCCTTGAATATTTAGCCTCATCCTTTCTGTTAGATGAGGATGAAAACAGAAGGAAAGATAAGGGGACCCAAAGGGAAACGATTCTGAAAAGCAAAAATGGCATCCAGCAAAAGCCGGAACGAGCAGCATCCCAAAGTGGCCCAACTGTGAACAGTCCAATTGTCCAACTCTGGGGCTCTCAGCGCCAAACCCCAATCTCTGCACCGCCAGGCCTCCCCGGGCTCGGTGTCAGAAGGCATGCTGCTGCCGGGAGCAGTCATGCGTGTTCCCTCGGCAGGCCGGGCCTCGCGGAGCCGTGCCAATCTACCTTCCACGACCAGGGCCAAGTCACTTCATCCAGCAACTCTCCAGACCCCTGTCCCTCTCTGACATTCGGGGATGGCAGCTCCTAGCCCACGGTGAGCAGTTTCAAGGAAAAATGCAAAAACCATTTCTTTTCTTTTGGCTCAGGGAGTCCCCAACTGTGTCAGGGCTACTAGCTGACGATTGATGCCTCGGAGTTATTAACAGTTTCTGCCTGTGCTTCTGTGTCTTGCAGGGCTATCTCTTCTTTCTTAAGGACACTGCACAGGCCCACGGGCCGCTATACCTATCTCGTGGCACTAATACTTACATCTATGCATTGTTATAAGACTCCAATGAGTACTGTAAATATAAATGCTCTGGAAACAGCACAAAGCTACACAATGCTATGTGGCGTTTGGTAATTGGGTGATATAGTCTGTGTGGGTGATTGGGTGATTGGGCCACTGAGGGACCTGCCCTAAGAGCCTGGGCACACCCTGTAATGCTGATCCATGGCACCCATTTCTGGGGTGCTGCCCATGCTACTGTTGCCTTTTGAGAAGCCCAGAACCCTGTCATCTGGGGCTAGGCAGGTACGGTACTTCCCTTGTTCATTCTCACTTATTCTTCAGCTTGAACTGTTCTGCTCCTTTCTGCTCTGGGGATGTTCAGGGCTGAAGGTCACAACCCTTCCTGTATGTGGGGCCGTTCCTGTACCAGCCCGTCCCACCTCTGTGGGGAGGTGTTGCCTTGATTTGGGGGAGGGGGGAAACTGACATCATCTTCAAAGAAGCAAGCAGACCCTTCGGAAGCCATGTGATAACCATGATCATGTGCGTCTTCTCCTCTCCTTGGAGATGTGTGCAATTAGTGGTTAAGGTCTAACATCAGACCATCTGGGTTGAAATCTTGCCACTGCAGCTTACCAGTGTTGTAATCTTGACCACGCCACTGTTTTCTCTGCACCTCAGTTTTCTCACTTGAAAAATGAAGGTGAGGATCATGCCCACTTCACAGGGTTGCGGTGGGAATCAGGTGAGTTTATATCTGACACATTAATGCTTAAGCAAAATTAGCTGTTATAATGATCCCAGGCTACTACAGTGTCACAGACCTGGTCCTGATCCTTGCTGTTGGCTTCTTATAGGAAATACTAAGTGTCCTGATCTTGGCTTTGCTTCTGTGTGATCAAGGAGAGAGCATGGCTGCTTTGCTTCCCTGATGGTTCAGACAGTAAAGAATCTGCCTGCAGTGCAGGAGACCTAGGTTTGATCCCTGGGTTGGAAATATCCCCTGGAGAAAAAAATGGCAACCCACTCCAGTATTCTTGCCTCGGAAATCCCATGGACAGAGGAGCCTGGTGGGCTATATACAGTCCATGGGGTCACAGAAAGTTGGACACAATTGAGTGACTAACACTTTCACTTTTTCACTTCACTTTTTCTGTAAATGAACTAATACCTTTATCTACACATTGTTATAAGAATCCAATGAGTACTGCAAATATAAATTCTCTGGGAACAGCACAAAGCTACACAATGCTATGTGGTATTTGGTGATTAGCTGATATAGTATAGACAAGATGATTGGTCTGTTCTTTCTTTAAAAGTCTCCTGAGAGAGAGATTCCAACACTTTCTCCTGGTATGGTCTGTTGCTACACTACCCTGATAGTGGGTAAGTCCTTTTCTAAAACATGGAGTTGTAATTGACATATGACATTATTTTAGTTTCAGATGTATAATATAATGATCAATATTTTATATATTGTGAAATGTATCTATGAAATGATCACCACCTAGGTCTAGTTAACATCTACCACCATGCATAGTCACAAAATACAAGTTCTTCTCTATGTTGCTTTAATGTCTCAAAAACGTCCCTATTAAGCATGGGCAAGAATTAGTCATCACTGCTTCATAAGACAGGATAAGAGGAAAAAGCCCAGCCTGGAGGCAGAAGGCCTGACTCTGGTCCAGGTGTCCGGTGAAGTACCCTTGTCCCCGGGACCAGCTGTTGAACTTTCCCTTACCAAAGTCTCATCACTAAAGC
>NW_011494889.1:7918779-7919461 GCF_000754665.1 Bison bison bison | reverse complement strand
CATCACTAAAGCAAGGACAATAAGCACATCTTTGCTAACTCACTTGCTCAACACTGTTTATCACACCTGCTTCCACTCTCTGTGCTGCCCAGGGTATGTAGTGTGGTGGGCAGATCCGACGAGGTGATTACAGAGAAGATAGAACCCTGGAGCACTGCTGTAGCCCCAGTTCTGCAGGTCCAACATCGGCCAATTGGTCTCCTTCGGAAAGCTACTACTTTGGAAATTTTTCCTAAAGCTCCCACAAATTCAATTGCTCAGACTCACTTTTATGGACGTTATCATAAGCCCACAGTTCAGTTCAGTTCAGTCGCTCAGTCCTGTTTGACTCTGCAACCCCATGAATCGTAGCACACCAGGCCTCCCTGTCCATCACCAACTCCCAGAGTTCACCCTAACTCATAAGCCCACAGTTATAGACAAATACATGGTACTGACAGCTACCAAGGATCTTGGCTATGCCATGTCTAAGGTATTTGTTTTTCTTTATTTTATCAGTACCTGCTCTTTGGTTCGGAGAAGGCGATGGCACCCCACTCCAGTACTCTTGCCTGGAAACTCCCATGGATGGAGGAGTCTGGTAGGCTACAGTCCATGGGGTCGCTAAGAGTCAGACACGACCGAGCGACTTCACTTTCCCTTTGCACTTTCATGCATTGGAGAAGGAAATGGCAACCCACTC
>NW_011494889.1:7894893-7918679 GCF_000754665.1 Bison bison bison | reverse complement strand
AACTCTACGAGTGAGGGACTATGTGATGTTCTCAGTGGATCTAGAATCCCAGGAAGGCGCCACATTGCACAATATCTCTGATGTGAGTGCTCTATCCATAGTCCTCCTCCATGTGAAATAAAACACCCTGCTGTACATTTTCAGTCCCGCAGAATGTATGAGGAACTGCCTGTCCCCATTTGTCTCAATGGGAGCTGTGCACCTGCTTCTGCCTGGCACTTGGGTCTTTTCTGAGCAGTGAACCATAGGGCAGCCAGACCCCTCTGGAAATCATGTCACTCCTGACCCTTGTCTTCTCACATCCAAAAAGCTCAGCCAGGGGACCTGAGCCATGGTCAGTGCCTCACCTCCTACCTCATCAACTCACCAACTACACCCTGAGGGTGAATTTAGGAAAGTGTCCAGTGCTGAGCAGAAGTGAGGAGGCCTTCTTGCCTGACAATTCTGCATCTGGAGGTCATGCTTTAGGTGTGATTGTTAAACTGGCAGCCACTTTGTCAAGGCCAGTCTTCTGGGCAGCTGGTGTTACACCAGCCATTTGCCAAATGCACAGGGTGCTAAATGACAAGTTGTGAGGATGGGAAACAGGATATACATGAGGGGGGTTGGAAAATATGACTGTCTGGGAGAAAAGGCAACTAGAGCAAAAAACAGACATGGAAGACGGCAGCCTTCCCAAAAGTACATGAAAAATGATAAAAACCTGAACTGATCCTTCATTTACACACTGTTAGCAACACTATAATGCTGAACACTGAATAATTGATCTTTTTAAACTGTGGTGTTGGAGAAGACTCTTGAGAGTCCCTTGGACTGCAAGGAGATCAAATCGGTCAATCCTAAAGGAAATCAATCCTGAATATTCATTGGAAGGACTGATGCTGAAGCTGAAGCTCCAGTACTTTGACTACCTGACACAAAGAGCCGACTCATTAGAAAAAAACCCTGATGCTGGAAAAGATTGAAGGCAGGAGGAGAAGGGGACGACAGAGGACGACATGGTTGGATTGCATCACTGACTCAATGGACGTGAGTTCAAACAAGCTCCAGGAGATGGTGAAGGACAGGGAAGCCTGGCATGCTGCAGTCCATGGGGTTGCAAAGAATCAGATACAACTGAACGACTGAACAGCAACAAATACTATGCATCAGGATTTGACTTCTGTTTCTTGGAGAACTGAGTGGTAGTAGGTAATATGGATTGTGAAAGATCTATATTTTTGACCTGGTAACTGATTCTCTAAGGATATAACCCAGAGGAGTGATATAAAAGAAAAAGACTATCTTTTCTTTAAAAAACAAAAAGAAGAAATTTTTAAAAATACATATGTTAATAAATAAATGTGTATATATATGTGTGTGTGTGTGAATATATATACACACACATATACATGTTCTCAGTCTCTCAGTCATATCTGACTCTTTGCGACTCCCTGGACTGTAGCCTGCCAGGCTCCTCTGTCCATGGAATTTTCTAGGCAAGAATACTGGAGTGGGTTGCCATTTCCTCCTCCATGGTGTCTTCCTGACCCAGAGATCAAACCCCTGTCTCCTGCATTGGCAGATGAATTCTTTACAACTGAGCTGAGAAAGAACTCTATATTGGGGGATCTAGAGTTTCCCAGATAATGCACCCTGCATTTCACTGCTCCATCTCTTTCAGCACAAGTTTGTGAAGGAAAGGAAGGCATAGTCCACAGCCTCAGAGTCCAAATTTGCCACTGGCAGCAGGTCTCAGAACCCCAGGCCCAACAATGGACTCCCCTGGTCCAGCCGCAAAACATTTATAACCTCTCCAAGCAGTCCTCTGGCAGAGAAAAGCAAACTGTGAGCTCAGGAAGCTAATGACCTCGAAACTATCCATTTATCTTGGCCTTTCCCCTCTGTGTGAGATGCCACAAAAAGTGCCAGTCTCTCTCTTTCTCTCTGAAGAAGAATGGATGTAGCCAGAAAACCATGCATGTTTCACCTTGGCTGTTCCTCCTGGGCCAAGCCCAGGGCTGGGCTACCAATGGGAACCAGAGGGGTAAAGGGAATCATTCTTGATCATCCAAACCAGCTTCCCGAATCCTCCACCTAGGGGAGAGAGCTCACCTGAGTTCTGCTTCGCAGCCTAATGTTCATCAGCTTCTCCATAAATCTTCATAAAGAGACAATGCTGATTCCTAACAAACCTCCTGTTTGAAGCCAGAAGCTGGTGATGGGCAGTGGTGGGCAACACAGCTCCCAGCTACCTCTGCCCTCCCACCAGAGGGAGGGGGTAGGCGGCCGCCCTGAGGAATCTGAGCGACTGAAATCAATAGTTCTTCTCAGTTGCCCAGCATCTGCTTCAGTGGCTGCCCTCACCCTGGCACAGGGACTCCAGCTCCCCGCTGGGCCCAGCCCAAGCCAAGAGTTGGCACAGCGAGGCTCCCCTTTGTTTATGGTGCGGGCCACTTGGGTGTGAGATGTTTCCTCTTCTCTTTGCTGCAACTCTCAATTGGATTTGGGTTAAACAACAAATTCAGGGACTGTGGCTGGGTTGAGAAGGCAACTTGTCTCAAGCTGAAACACAAGCAAACAAACCAACAAGACCAAAATCCACAAGGAAAAAATATAATTACTGTGTTTGGAAAAGGCAAAGCTGGCCTGATGATCATTTCCCCCGTGACCCATTCCCCCAATATCCATATCCTTCATTTTGTGAAATCTCCATTTTCTCGACAACTTACCTTTTCTTTTTCTCCCACCGAAATTATATTTCTCTTCTTTACTTGGATCACACCAGGGCCATGAATGTTCTTTTGCATCAAAACATGCCAAGTCTCCTTTGCACTTTGTTTTCTTCCAGAGGGCAAAGTGAAGGAAGGACATTTGGGGAAAACATCTTGAGGAGGGAGGAGAACTGATGTAATCTTCTTCCAGTCAAATTGCTAATTTGAGCTCTTTAAGTTGTATTTTTCCCCCCAAGTTTGGCTTTAAGGATAAAAATATATTACTTTCAGGTAAATCCACAGTTGCATTTAAAATTCCCAGGCTGCCTCTGATACATGAAAAGGTAGTTTAGTTTGTTTGCTGCTATATTAATGTGTGAAGTAGCTAAATTAATCCTTCCATATGATGTCTGAATAGGTTATTATAAGGTGCTTAGAGATTTGGCAGGCTGAGCCCCATCTTTCTTTCAAGATGTTAAGAAAATAAATGTAAATGCAGGAGACACTGCATGTGGGGATCTGCTGTCCAACTTTACGATTTGAATGTCAGTGTAGTGTTTAGGAAAAGTTAACCACAGTAACAAGGGCTCAAGATTCTCACTAGGGTTGATCCTTCCTCTGAACCTTTGTTTAGTTATGTTCAATCCTGAGGGACTCAAGACTGGGTCGCTTTCCAGTTTCCCAGCCCTGTTGTCTTAGTTAAGACTCTTCAGTCTTCTGCCTTACAAAACCCATCTTGACCTAGTTTGAACCAAGATGGGGATTTTATTAAGAAGCTCCTGGGGTATCTCACAGAAGCCAAAGGCAGTGGGACTCCTCAAGGAGCATGAAATAGGAACTGGGAAAAAAACTGGAAATACAGCTGTGCTCTTGTTCTTTTTCTGTGTCTGCTGTTTACTTTCCCACTCTTCTCTAAAGGTTGACTTTCTTTCATGGTGCTTTCCTGGGGGGAGATAGTAAACCCAGATCCTGAGTTTTAAAATGTTTAATTCCAGGCCACACAGAGGAAAGGGCCAGCTCCTAACCAGAAGTTTACTTTTACTTTTTTTAATTTTACGGTTAACACACCAGGGCTTTCTTGCCTCGTTGCACTGCTTCTCCATTTGCTTTGTTCCTTTTTCAAAGCATTCTGTTCTTGGTATGTGGATTTCATACTTTACATCTCACTTAGGACATTCTATTGTGTTTTATTTGCTTTTCAATTTTCATTCATTGTTGCTGCTCAGTCGCTGTCATGTCCGACTCTTTGCAACCCCATGGACTGCAATAAGCCAGGCTTCCCTGTCTTTTACCATCTCCCGGAACTTGCTCAAACTCATGTCCATCGAGTTGGTTATACCATCCAGCCATCTCATCTTCTGTCACCCCCTTCTTCTCCTGCCCTCAATCTTTCCCAGCATCAGGGGGTTTTCCAAAGAGTTGGCACTTCACATCAGGTGGCCAAAGTATTGGAGCTTCTGCTTCAGCATCAGTCCTTCTAATGAATATTCAGGATTGCTTTCCTTTAGGATTGACTGGTTTGATCTCCTTGCTGTCCAAGGGACTCTCAAGACTCTTCTCCAACACCACGGTTTGAAGGCATCAATTCTTTGGCACTCAGTCTTCTTTATGGTCCAGCTCTCACATCCATACATGACTACTGGAAAAACCATAGCTTTGACTATACAGACCTTTGTCAGTAAAGTGATGTCTCTGATTATTAATACACTGTCTAGGTTTATCATAGTTTTTCTTTCAAGAAGCAAGCATTTTTTAATTTCATGGTTGCAGTCACTGTCTGCAGTGATTTGGAGCCAAGAAAAATATTTTTGCCTGGAGAATTCCATAGACAGAAGAGTCTGGTGGACTACAGTCCATGGGGTAGCAAAGAGACATGACTGAAGGACTAACACTTTCATTTAATTTTTCAGCTCATCATCAACTAGTTGGAAACTATTGTGCAGTCTTAGCCAACGAAGTTGGTTAAATCCATTAAGATTCTTTGGTTACAAGGAACAGAACCGAACCACAGCTAGATGAAGCAAAAAGAGAAATTTACTGGGAAGAGCCTGAGATAGATCATGGAATCCAAGGAAGAACTGAATGTCTTGGGAAGAACAAGCATTGCTCTGGTGACTTCAGAAACAGCATTTTCTGGACCCTCTCTCCAGGGTCTCCAGACTTCTCTCATTTTTGTGACTTGACTCATTCCCAGTTTCGACTCTGGTAGAAATTCCTGAGAGAGAATCTGATCGTCCTCATTCAGGTGTCCTCACCTGGTGAAATACAGCTCTAATTTGAGTTAAGTGGTATTCAGCAAAAACATTCCTTCTTGGAGTACAGGGCTTGCTACATAATTTGTATGGTTCAGTGCAAAATGAAAATGTAGAGTTCCTTGTTCAAGAATTATCAAGCATTTCAAGATGGTATATCAGAGCATTAAACCAAATATAGGGCCCTTCTAAGCCCAGGGCCCTGTGAGACTTCACAGGTCACATGCCCATGATGCTGGTTCTGCCTGGAAGCTCAGCCCTGTGATCAAATTGTGGCTGCTAGTCTTGGATTTTGTCTTGAATTGCTCACCTGCAGGATGTTGTAAGGCAATTCCATGGAAAGCCCAGCTGGCAAGGATGGAGGCTTGCCAATCACTGCATTAGTGAGCTTGGAAGTAAATAACTAGCCTTTCCTGTCCCCATCCCAGCAAGCCTTAAGATGACACTGTAGCCCAGGATGGTATTTCAACCTTATGAGAGACTGTGAAGCAAAGTCACCTTATGAATTCAAGTCTGGAATTCAGATACACAGAAACTACAGGACAATAAATCTTTTAAGACTCCAAGTTTGTTTTTTTTAAGAATTTTTTATGTGGATCATTTTTTTTAGTCTTTATTGAATTTGTTACAATATTGCTCCTGTTTTATGTTTTGGTTTTTTGGCCACGAGGTCTGTGGGATCTTAGCTCCCAGACCAGGGATTGAACCCACACCCCTTGCATGGGAAGGCGAAGTCTTAACCACTGGACCACCAGGGAAGTCTCTAAGCCACCAAGTTTTCGAGGGCACTTGCAAAAGATAGCTAATATAGTGTTACTCATTATGCTGATCTATTGACATGTATTGTAATTTACACATGGGCAATTGAGTGAGGTTATGGACTGTACAATCCAGTTTTATCTAAATTCATTCTCATAAAAAAATGGACAAATACTTAAAAAAAATTCCTGCAAAGAAACTAGCTGCTGTTGCTGCTGCTAAGTCACGTCAGTTGTGTCCGACTCTGTGCAACCCCATAGACGGCAGCCCACCAGGCTCCGCCGTCCCTGGGATTCTCCAGGTAAGAACACTGGAATGGGTTGCCATTTCCTTCTCCAATGCATGAAAGTGAAAAGTGAAAGTGAAGTTGCTCAGTCGTGTCCAACTCTCAGCGACCCCATGGACTGCAGCCTACCAGGCTCCTCCGTCCATGGGATTTTCCAGGCAAGAGTACTGGAGTGGGGTGCCATTGCCTTCTCTGGCAAAGAAACCAGAGACTGATGTTAATGCTGATAACACAGACAAACTGATCCCAAGAAAATGGCTCTTCATTTAAAGGAAAAAAATAATGATAATTAATCAGATCTGTGAAGATGGTGACCACAAGTGAACATTTTTAAAATATGGGTTTACAGCCACTTGAAATGTTAGCTTAAAATGTATAAAAATTATAAATAAATATTCACACATTCATGCAAGGCCCAAAATACCTCTCTGATAGGTTGCAAGACCAAGAAGATTGGTGACTGCTGTGTGGAGAGCACCCGCTCCCCTGTGTTGAGGTCGCTTGGTTACAGCATCATCACTGCAAGGACGGGCAGTGGTCAGGTAGCAGGTACAGCCCTGGGCAGCATTTTGGAATGAGACAACACTTATAATGACCAGCAGACTAAAAGCATTTCATGAATCCTAGCCCTAACTCTAACCCCATAGTCACACATGATGGAGACATTCTAATTTGATTATTCAAGGAAAGAGTAATTCCAGAAGACAGAAAATCCTTGGAAACACACAAATTATACATACAATTTTTAAAAATTTGTCTTGATACTAATTCAGAAAAAAAAAAAACACTTTAACATAGGTACAATTCAACACAACATAATAAAGTGAACCCAACATACCTGCCACTGGGGCCAAGAATCTGAATGTTGCCAGATGTCTGAAAACTCTCCAGACACCAATATCACTCTTCTCTACCCTAGAAAGAGCTGCTGTTGTGACTTTTGTAATAACCCTTTTCTGGCTTTTTTGATAGTTTTACCACTTTGATATGTCTCCATTAACAATACGGTTTGGTTTTACCTGTTTTTAAATTTTATGAATAGAAACCAGCTTGCATGTTGTCTTTCATTTTATATCTCAGGTCAACACTACTTGAGAGCCATTTATTGCAAACACTTGCATCTATTTTTACTGATAACCTGATCTTCTTTTGTATTAACATCCCAAGTTATCTATCCATTCTTTGCAGAAGGTTGTTTGGCTTATTTCCCATTTTGAGTAATTACAAGCAATTCTACCGTAAATATTCTGGCATACATCATCCTGGTGTGCACCTACATGAGTTTCTCTAGGACACATGTAGTGGTAGAAACACTGAATTGTAATCTGTGTACATCTTCAACTGTAGTGAATAATGCCACATTGTTTTCTGAAGCAGCTATACCAATTTATACTCCACCCTCCTCCCCGGTGTTTGAGACTTCTCATTATTACACTGCTGTTGTTCACTCACTAAGTCATGTCCGACTCTTTGCAACCCCACGGACTGCAGCACGCCAGGCTCCTCTGTCCTCCACTGTCTCCTAGAGTTTACTCAAATTCATATCATTGAATCAGTGATGCTATCTAACCATCTCATCCTCTTATTAATTATTACACATCTTTGCCAATACTTGGTATCATCAAACTTTTTAATTCTTGCCAATATGATAGATATGTAGTGTTATCTCTTTCTGCTTTTAATTTGCATTTCTCTCATTACTACTAAAATGTTTTACATACATTTATTGGCCATTTGGATTTATTCTCTTGTAATTTGTGGACTTTTCCCATTTTTTGGGGGGGTTGAGTTTTTCTTATTCACATGGTGCAGTCTTTTACATATACTGTGAATTTATTGCCAGCTATGTTTTACAAATATCTTAACATTTATATCTTCCCACCCTAAAGTTTGACCTTTCATTATTTGGTCTGTTTGTCTATCTCTATGCTAATATCACATTGCTTCTACTATTGTTGTTCAGTCACTAAGCCGTGTCCGATTCTTTGAGACCCCATGGACAACAGTATGTCAGGCTTCCCTTTCCTTCACTATCTCCTGGAGTTTGCTCAAATTCATGTCCACTGAGTCAGTGATACCATCCAACCATCTCACCTCCATCACCCCCTTCTCCTGACTTCAATCTTTCCCAGCATCAGGGTCTTTTCCAATGAGTTGGCTCTTCATATCAGGTGCCCAAAGTACTGGGGCTTCAATTTTAGCGTCAGTCCTTCCAACAAGTATTAGGGTTGATTTCCTTTATTTGTTTATTTTTTTATGATTAGGTATTATTTATTTTATTTTATTTTTATTTTTTTTTTAATTTTTATTTTATTTTTAAACTTTACAATATTGTATTAGTTTTGCCAAATATCGAAATGAATCTGACACAGGTATACCTGTGTTCCCCATCCTGAACCCTCCTCCCTCCTCCCTCCCCATACCCTCCCTCTGGGTCCTCCCAGTGCATCAGCCCCAAGCATCCAGTATCGTGCATTGAACCTGGACTGGCGACTCGTTTCATACATGATATTATACATGTTTCAATGCCATTCTCCCAAATCTCCCCACCCTCTCCCTCTCCCACAGAGTCCATAAGACTGATCTATACATCAGTGTCTCTTTTGCTGTCTTGTACACAGGGTTATTGTTACCATCTTTCTAAATTCCATATATATGCGTTAGTATACTGTATTGGTGTTTTTCTTTCTGGCTTACTTCACTCTGTATAATAGGTTCCAGTTTCATCCATCTCATTAGAACTGATTCAAATGTATTCTTTTTAATGGCTGAGTAATACTCCATTGTGTATATGTACCACAGCTTTCTTATCCATTCATCTGCTGATGGGCATCTAGGTTGCTTCCATGTCCTGGCTATTATAAACAGTGCTGCGATGAACATTGGGGTACACGTGTCTCTTTCAATTCTGGTTTCCTCAGTGTGTATGCCCAGCAGTGGGGTTGCTGGATCATAAGGCAGTTCTATTTCCAGTTTTTTAAGGAATCTCCACACTGTTCTCCATAGTGGCTGTACTAGTTTGCATTCCCACCAACAGTGTAAGAGAGTTCCCTTTTCTCCACACCCTCTCCAGCATTTATTGCTTGTAGACTTTTGGATTGCAGCCATTCTGACTGGTGTGAAATGGTACCTCATAGTGGTTTTGATTTGCATTCCTCTGATAATGAGTTATGTTGAGCATCTTTTCATGTGTTTGCTAGCCATCTGTATGTCTTCTTTGGAGAAATGTCTATTTAGTTCTTTGGCCCATTTTTTGATTGGGTCATTTATTTTTCTGGCCATCTTAGCTCCTCCTCTCTGATTTCCTTTAGAATTGACTGGTTTGATCCCCTTGCAGTCCAAGTGACTTTCAAAAGTCTTCTCCAGCACCACAATTCAAAAGCATCAATTCTTTGGCACTTGGCCTTTTTTAATGGTCCAACTCTCACATCCATACACGACTATTGGAAAAACCATAGATTTGATTATATGGACCTTTGTCAGCAAAGTATATGTTTCTGTTTTTTAATATGCTGTCTAATTTGTTATAGCTTTTCTTCCAAGGAGCAAGTGTCTTTTAATTTCAGGGCGGCAGCCACTATCCGCAGTGATTTTGGAGTCCAAGACTGTAACTTAAATCTAGTGTCTTGCAAGTCCTCTCACTTCATTCTTTTTCTTCGAGACAGTGAGGTACTTTTTTAGAATTTAAGTTTTAGAATCAACTTGTCAAATTCCTAAAAAAAAAAAAAGACTTGCTTAGATTTTGACTAGGGTTCAGATTACATGGTGGTGGTGGTTTAGTTGCTAAGTTGTGTCTGACTCTTTGCGACCCCATGGACTGTAGTCTGCCAGGCTCCTCTGTCATGGGATTCTCCAGGCAAGAATACTGGAGTGAATTGCCATTTGCTTCTCCAGGAATCTTCTCAACCCAGAAATCGAACCTGGGTCTCCTACATTGCAGGCAGATCCTTTACCAACTGAGCTATGAGGGAAGTCCAAGATTACAGAGAATCCATAAATCAATTTGGGAAAATTAGTATCTTTTCTATATTGGATATTCCCATCCATGATATGGTATATTTCTCAATTTTTTAAGATATTCTTTAATATCTCTCAACACAGTTTTACAATTTTGTCCATAGAGTTCTTGCATATATTTAAAAATATTTACATTAGTTGCTTCCTTTTTCTACATTTTTTGCTGATTTATACAAATACAACTGAGTTTTGTGTATTGCTATTGTATCTAGCTATTGGAAAAGCTCTTTATTAGTTCTAATAATTTATCTGTAGGTTTGGATTTCCTGTGAACATACACGTACCTCCCACCTCTTTTTTCTCGCCTTTGTGCACAGTCTAGGTCCTCCAGGAAAATGTTCAATATTGTAACTTACATGCACCAGGAAAATGTTCCATATTGTAACTTACATGCACGTATCTTGTACCTTTGTGATTCTGTAAGCTCAACGAGGAGTGGATCATTGCACAAAGCGGGTGTTGAATAAGCATTTGTTGAATGAATAATTGAATGAACAAGCTAGTCTATCATCCAAGTGGCTAACCATAGCGTAAATCATAGGTTGTCACAGAGGCTGGGGACAAATTGAAAACAACTAGATTAGGAATCAAAATCAGAACTGACAGGACACAATACACTCCCTGAGCCCAAGACAAAGTTGCAAAGTACATAGATTATTAGCCTAGTAAAATGATTTAAGCTTAGAATAGAAAGAGAGTGACTGATTTTTTTTTTTTTTAATCCCAGGCACAGTGTTAGGCACTTTTAAATTCATAATTCCCCTCCCCAAATTCCTTTTTTTAATCTTTATTTTTTGAATATGTTATTATGCTTCTATTGCTCTTATCTTAAAGTCCAAATCTTATATGATCTAGTTCCTGCCTGCTCCTCCAGCCCTGGTCTTAAGACAGTAACCCTCCTGGTTATGTTTTAATCTCTGTGGCTGCTTTTCAGCTCTTAGAAAACAAAGCTTCCTCACCTAGTAATGCCTTGCATATCTTTTCCTTCTGCCTGGAATGCGCTTTCCACCATGTCTCCTGGCTGGCCTCTCTACTCATCTGTCGAATCTCTGCTCCAGTGTCACCTTCTCAGGGAAACCTGTCCTTACTTTCAACAAATAGCTTTGCTTCCCCTACAAAGTATATTCTTAAAGCACCTGTACTTTTCCTTAAAGGCTCTTACCAAAATAGCAAGTTAATCCCTGTGTTATTTGATTAGCATCTCCCACTTGACTGTAAACTCCAAAAAGGTGATGAATGTCTAGCTTATTCATTTCTGGATTCCCAAACACCTGGCCAGCATCTGGCACACACACGGCAGGTGATAGCTGCTCCCTGAACTGAAAACTGTAGATCTTCACATTGACTTCCCTTCGCACTGCCAAATCTGAGTTTTCCCCGTTGCTCCCAGGCGCTCTCAGATGCTCCCTTCTTGTTCCCAAAGCCTTGTGTCCTTAAATCTATTAAACCGCTTAACCAGGTTTAACCCAGTTTACCTCCACTTTATTCTCTCAGCACCAGCACAGGTGCCAGGCCCATAGTAGGGGCTAATATACATTAGCTTGAGGAAATCAATGAACGCAAATGAACAATACAGAATGAATAAGTTGTATATGTGTATACAACAAGTATTTCAGCCTTTCTTACCATGGGGCAGTCTCTTTGATGAAGCTAACTATAGGCAAGTTCTTTATGATAATTCAAGCACTTAGCCTCCCTATGAGAGGCTCTAAGAGAGAAACACTTTATACTGAATTACAGTCAGTGGTGAATACTGTTAGAGAGGGTCTGGTGTACCGTATACATATGTGGATGTAATATAATATATATATACATATATTGCTTTCTAAAAAAAACTTACAAAAATAAAGAAAATGTCAAAGCCTTTTAAAGGGCGTGATCACGCTGAGTAATACAACCCTTCCTTCATTTTTACATTATTTCGGTATGAGATGTTTTTATGGCTCTTGCTAAAAATAAAAGACATTTCAGACTTTCTCAGTAAATGAAGCACTGCAGACTTTTCAGTTTTGTTGTTTCCCCTAAAATTAATATAATTAATTAAAATCCAATGTTAGTCTGATTTACAATCTGTGAGTCAATGAGTCAAAGACTCTTATGCTAATAGGGCAGTTGAGTTTTCTGAGCTTTTCACACAAAAAAACACAACTGTGTCCCAGCACAGGGCCAGCAGAACAGGCATGACAGAGACCCAGCAAGAAAGACCTTCCTAACCTGACTGTAGTATATTTATACCGTGTTTGGAGTAGAAGAGTCTAAGAATAATTTGGAAAGACAACTGCTTTTATCAAGTGTAAGAAATTAGTTTAACTGAATTTAAATGTAATTGCAGGAGCAGCTGGTGAAGGCTAATTTCTGTTCACAGTCTGCTTTCTCGGGAACTGCACCCCCATTCTGTTCCCTAGGAAAGGATCAAGTTTCAAGCTGTGTATCGCTGATACCAACTCTTACAGGCTGGTCTTGAACTGGGGTCAATGCCAGGAGCCACAGAGGAGATCACCCCTCTCCCCATGTTTACGGTCACGTGCTCCTCCCCTACCTTTGAAAAGACACTGCCAGGAGTAAGTATCAGGTTGACTTACTCTGAAAGGCTTGAGCAACTCTCAGGTCCATTCTGATGGGGCCTCTGTCTATATTGCACCTGATCCAGGTGCTTAGCAGCTTCTCCAGGTTCAGAATGATAGATCCCACCTGATGGGAAAAACTGTTGACTTCAAGAGCTGCAGAATTCTTACACGTCATCTGCCTGGACCAGCTCGCTCACTTGACAGATCAGAAATGGAGAGCCTGAGAGGGAAGCAGTCTGACTGCCAGTCCCATATGACATCACCACACCCCCAAAATGCTGTGCCCACTCCTTTCACATAAGATTAAACTTCTGCCCCCCACCCACCAATCCAGGCCAATAGACAAACCTGTGTATCTTCTCAAATGCTCTAAACTGAACACACAGGCGTTCAGGTCTTTTTATTTGACCCGCCAATATTTCCTTTCATTGGGTCAACGTTTTGCTCTTCTTAAACTATCAGCCCTTCTGGAATATGTAAGATTTCTCCGTCATTTACACTCAGGATAAAGGAAGTTACAAAATTATTTATAGGAGATAAGACTTCCATAGGCAGAATGAAGTGAGGAAACTGGAAAACTGAGGAAGTCTGAGGAAGCCAAGCAAAGGAAGCAAGGCGGGGGGCTCCAGGTAAGTGCTCAGCCCGTCCCTCTCCTGAGCGACTCGCGAGCTCTCCTTGAAGCACCAGTGGTGCCTGTGAAGTCACAGCTTTCCAGGGGTCACCTGGCTCCAGCTCCGGACCAGTGCATCCAGCTGGGCCTAGGGTTTCCTTCCTCATGGGCAACTGTCCTGGAGCCTCTGCATGACAGAAATGCTGCTGCGAGGTTTCTGATTTCTCCCTCAGAGAATCCCCAGACAAGGGCATCCAGCCCACGAGGGTGTTGAGTTTCCGGTGGCTCAAAGCTTTGTTCTCCAACCACAGCACACACCCCAAGGCTCCTGGTACTTGTCAGACTGCCAGACACCTTCAGACGGAAGCCAACATGACGAGAGCCAAGGGCTCTGTGCTCTCACAGAACCTGCCCAGCAGAGAACATTCTCCAAGGCCTTGACCTGGCTGGCCTCTTCTTCACCCTCACTCACCCCGTCTGCGTGCTTCTCCTTGCTGGGTTGGGATTCAGGGCAGCTTTGCCCATCCTTTCCCACCTGCTGGGCAGCTCCCTGGGGTCAGAACCTGGCCACTTCCCAGCAGCACACACACACACACGAGCACGTGGAGGCCTGGCCCCCACGGCCGTGTCCTACTAGGGCTGCAAGGACACCCCACCCCATGCCTCTCGCCCCTCCTTAGGAGACTCCTCAAGCTCCTGTCACTCTCCTGTCTGCAGGACCCTATTGCCCGCCCCTGCTGGTACAACTCTCCTTAGCCCCAACAGGACAATCCCCAAGGGTCCTCCGACTATCCTTTTATCTTTAGTCTTATGCCTGGATTGACAAGGCCTCCTAAGGGCCCTTTACTTTAGGCTGAATGTATTCTCAACACACCTAAATATGTATTTGTGAAGACCAGAGGACTGGTGTCACAGGACTAATAATACTGAACCAAAGTTCCCAGTCCTGTTCTTGAAAGTTTATTGTCCACAATCTGGAGTTCAGATCAATGAAGCTCACCATTCCCTTTATGGGACTTGACTATCCTTTTTCTCTACCATGATTTGCATATCACAGGGCCTTTCTCAATTATTGGCAGGGATGGGAGGGGAAGGGAGGGCCCAAAAACATATTGCAAACATTGATAAAGTTTAATAAAATCTGTGGGCTTCCCTGGTGGCTCAGAGGTAAAGAATCCACCTGCAATGCAGGAGACCCAAGAGATGCAAGTTCAGTCCCTGGGTCAGGAAGATCCCCTGGAGGAGGGCATTGCAACCCACTCCAGTATTCTTGCTTGGAAAATCCCATGGACAGAGGAGTCTGATGGGCTACAGACCATAGTGTTGCAAAGAGTCAGACATGACTGAAGTGACTTAGAACACACAGTAAAATTTGTGGGGTAATTTCATGATACACATCAAACACTCACGCATGCCTGAGCTCGCTAAAGGGAGAGGATTGGCTGAGTAATGGTAAGATCCCAGTTCATTTCTCCGATTCTGATGTTATTTATAGCACCTGCCAGTCACTGAAAAGTTACTAGACTGTTGGGGCATTTTAGGTAAAAAACAAATAAAAGTGGCTGTGGTCTTTAATCTTAGAGGGCTGCATGCATGCATGCTCAGTTGCTCCAGTTGTGTCTGACTCTGCAACTCTATGGGCTGTAGCCCACCAGGCTCCTCTGCCCATGGGATTCTCCAAGCAAGAATACCGGAGTGGGTTGCCATTCCCTTCTCTA
Organism: Bison bison bison; assembly: GCF_000754665.1. NCBI lineage: Eukaryota > Metazoa > Chordata > Mammalia > Artiodactyla > Bovidae > Bison > Bison bison. The sequence continues at coordinate 7,903,777 of NW_011494889.1, read as the reverse complement.
GGAGATCTTTCTGACGCAGGGATCGAACCCGGGTCTCCCATATTGTAGGCAGATTCTTTACCATCTGAGCCACCAGGAAAGCCCAGACAGAGGCTGTGCTAAGTCGCATCAGTCGTATCTGACTCTTTGTGACCCCAAGGACTGTCGCCTGCCAGGCTCCTCTGTCCATGGGATTCTCCAGGTAAGAGTACTGGAGTGGGTTGCCATGTCCTCCTCCAGGGGCTCTTCCCCACCCAGGGATCTGGGCTACTTTGCTATTGAGCAAATCTCACTGAAATCCTTCCCTTCCTGGTTCAAGTCATGGAGCCCGAGTCCTCGGCTAGAAGAGTTTTTGGCCTTTGTCAGAGAGCACTCTTACCCTTGACCTTCTCTTTTTTAAACTATTTTTCCTTATATGAAATTGTCTTTTTTTGTAAAGTCATTTGGTTCAACCCCTGCTAAATCTATTGTGACTCACATTCCTTCAGGAAGTACACACAAGAAAACAGATGGTGAGTGGGGGAGCGAGGTGGGCGTGGGGTGGGGATGGAGTTATGGTCTGCAGCACAACTGTGAGACACCTCAGGGTCTGCTGGAAGGGTCAGCTGGCTGAGGAACTAAAAGTTCGACGCTCAGAGGCCTGCAGGCGGCTGAGCTCCTGCACAGGACTGGACAGGAGGAGCCCTTGAGGACCAGACAGGAGAGAGTGCTGTTCTCTGAGAATCGGCTTGCAACTCAGCCCATGTGAGGGCTGTTCACCGAGGTGTCTCGGCCAGGTGGCAGATTTCTCCTGTTGTCCTGTAACTTGGCTTGAAGCGGAAGATGACCCATGTCACCTGGCGCCCTGATAACAGAAAGTAAATTCCAGCAAAAAGTGCCCATGCCTGTGCTGGCCATCTCGTGCCCAGCAGGCAGCTCCCTGCCATCTGGCCACCTTAGAGAGCTCACAGCCGCTCTGCTCCTCACCCACCTGGCTTCAGCTGCTCCCACCCCAGTGACAGGGACAGCGTGCCTGTCCTGGGCACAAACCAGGCTCTGATTTACCTGCTCTCCTGCTCCAGGGCCCAGGTCCCCCTGATGCTGTTGTGCCCTAGTTTTCCACAGAATTGATGCCCCATCCCTTGGGGTAAGAAAGCTTTCAACCGTATTTGAAAATGTTGAAAAATTCAAAGCTCAAATACATTTGTGGCATTCACTTTTGTCAGAGGATGTTAGCAGAGATTTCCTAAGGCATTAAGTGAAGAAAAAAAGTACCAGGTAGATGGGAATTCCGAGGGAAATTGTGCAACCCACATGTATGCCTAGGTGGTCTCTTTCTAACATAACGTTACAAACAGGAGATCCAGCAATGACCTGTCATAATATCGTCATGTTTCTCTTTAAAAGTTTTTCTAAATTTACTTTTATTTGGAGGATAATTGCTTTACAATGTTGTGTTGGTTTCTGCTGTACAACTTGAATCAGCTGTAAGTAGACAAATGTCCCCTCCCTCTTGGACCTCCTTCCCTCCCAGCCATCCCACGCCCCAGGGTGTCACAGAGCACCAGGCCGAGCTCCCTGCGTCATACGGCAGCTTCCCACTAGCTATCTATTTGCACATGGCAGTGTACATGCTTCAGTGCTACTCTGTCAATTCGTCCCACCCTCTCCTTCCCCATAGCATTCACAAAACCGCTCTCTACACCTGAGTCTCTATGCCTGCCCTGTAAATAGGTTCATGAGTACCATTTTTCTACATAAAAAGTTTGTTAAAGGGCCAGGTAATAGCTTGTGATAATCCAACAAATCTGAACACGTTATTGCTTTATTTACACACTGACTTATTTTATGAGTGGATTACAAGAATTTATGTAATGAAATTTAAAAATATCTAGAGATACACAAAAAATCAGAGCCCAAACGCTTAGGGGTAGGAGGAAAAATCTGGCGTGTAGATGTACAGATGACCAGGTTATCCCGGTAATAGAGCTGAGCTGCTAGCTAAGGATGGATAATTTCTGAGCTCTTCTCGTCACGGGGGTTGATGGCATCAGCATCGACACCTGTGTGAGCAAGGCGCTGGCTCCATGTGGGCTAAGACATGCTCCTGCCTACAAGAAGCTCAGGGGTTTGTGGCAAACAACGGGGATTCCTCCTCTAAATCCTTATCCAAATGGGGTTGTGACACAAATTTTTGAAGAAAAGAAGGCTGGGGTCACCAACATGTCTTGAGCATCTGTGGGAATCATGCTAGAGATAGACCCTCTACCTGCTGATCTGTTCAGCGCTCCCTGGGCCACACACACACTCTCCTGTCCTGCCAGCAGCCCCAGTTCTCCCTGGCTCAGAACCTTCCCAGGGATCTATCCAGACTGCACAGAGCAGCACCCCAAAACTGTCCCCTACCAGCTCTCCCTCATCTATAAAAGGCTCAGCATTAGTAGCATATCTAAGGATTGAAGCAACTCCTGTTTTAACATTTAATAGCAACTTGCTAAGGATCTGCGTGGATTTGTTTATCTGGCAAAATCTATCCCCAAAGAAAGGTTCAGAGTCTGATGATGGGGGTAGGAGCCTGAAGCAAGGGCGAAGTGTTCCGTCAGTGAAGCTTTGGGATCTCCAGCAGCAACCTCAGCACTTGAACCTCAGTGAAAACTGAGACTGAAAACTGAAATAGGAAGAATGAAAAGGGAGTTTCCCCCACCTAGTGATTTTGCTAATGCTCTGGTGCTGAGGGCAATGATGGTCTGTCTAGGACAGGTTTTGTCTTCACTTTAAGTTACTACTATCTCATTTTGCTTCCCTGGTGGCTCAGTGGTAAAGAATCTAGCTGTCAAAAGAGGACACATGGATTTGATCCCTGGGTTGAGAAGAATCCCTGGAGGAGGAAATGGCAACCCACTCCAAAATTCTTGCCTGGGAAATCCCATGGACAGAGGAGCTGGGTGGGCTACAGTTGGTGGTGTCCTAAAGAGTCAGACATGATTTACTGCCTAAACAGCAACCATAACATCTCATTTTGTACTCATGCATTGATTTGCTTTTCTCAAGTAAAATAGTCTGGATTTGGTTCTGTCCCCATCCCTAAACTATATTTCAGCACTCCAGCCTCATTCTGGACTTTTCTTGGTGGATCCTCACCCCTCAGCACCCAAAGGTCTCATCTGTCCATTGGATAGTCGATCTCTCCCTAAAACAGACCATAAAAGTGTTCAGTTATCTTTTTTCCTCATCTCAAGAGTCATCAATTAAATTAGCTTAACATGACTCCCAATCTTTATTTATAAAAATGATACAGAGAATAAAATTTAAGAAAATACATATTCTTAGATCCAATTCTATACTTTTATGTTATATTTAATTAATTCAGGCACTTGATTTAATGTTGGACTATTTTTTTTTTTTTTTTTTTAGTATTGTATTACTCAGAATTTTTCTTTTTGAGTCAAAATCCTGATGGAGAACAGCAAGTTCTATCTCCAACTTTGTTCCCAGGGTTTGTCACTTCAAGGTGTCTTGGCATCAGGCTCTGGTTGGGAGCTTTTGCCTGTCCTTGGGTCTTGCTGCAGCAGACCAAAGGTCAGTGAGGGAAGAGGCCAGAAACACAGAAAGGCTGAGCTTTTTGGTCATCAGAAAGCACTGAACTCAAATTTTGGCACAACAATTCAGTCACTGTCTTGATGTTCTCATTTGCAAAAATTAGATTCATAACACTTACCACACAGGCATTTTATAAAGATTAAATAAAATAATAAATGTGAAAAGCTTAGCAGGGTGCCTGGCACATAGTATTTAAACTAGTCATCACCATCACCCACTTCACATTCTCCTCTTTATCATCACTTTCTCAATCATCCCCAGTTCTTGTAACTCTTTGAAGAACAAGTCACACTTTTTCTTTAATTTTCTCATCACTAGTGACCCTGTGAGGGAATTTGTGTCTGTCCTGGCTCTCAGTCCTGGTTCTGCCATCTTGGACAATTTGCTTGGTCCCTCCAAGTCCCACGACTTCACGTGTAAGCGTATAATGTGGGGAAACCAGCTGTTGCCTCAAGGGGCTGCTGGGAGGGTTAATGCGATGTGTAGACAGCATGTCTACAAGTCTGACTTACTCGGAATAGGTCCCCCCTCCTGTCATTATTTCTTCTTTCCCTGTGATGAAACAGTAGAAGAAATCACATCCAAATGAGATGCCACGTATCTACCTAAAAACCTTATAATGGCACAGGCTAAATATTTAGTCTCTTTTCATCAGACTCTATTCTCTTCGGGCTCTGTTAGTTCACAATAGGTATTAATCACTTAATCATACAAGCTAATTTATACTCAGCTGTTAATCAGTTAATGGCTCCTTCATAAGGATTTACATAATGGCTTTATCCAGAAAAAAAGCACAGCCTCCTAAAAGCTCCAAGACGGGCCTCTGTGGTGACAGGGGCCACCTTGAGATGGACCTTCTTCCATAATGCCCAGCAGCAGCCTCGCTGCCTGGGCATGGACCTGGGTCTGCCTGACTTGATGAGATCCCCATTGGTTTACACACATCTGCTGAATCGCCTGCCCTTTGTTGGCTGGGTTTCTTCCCATGCCCGGATGCACAGGGCAATATACACTTCCTAGCTACAGCTGTCCTTTTAGTGGACTGGGACTGGATGAAGAGACAGCCAGGAACAGGGCAGCTTACATCTTCCAAACCTGGACACTTCTATTTGTGATAAATGCAAGCCTGGACAGGGTGACGCTGGGACAACTGGCATAAAGCAGGATAAATGGTCACTTTAGCAAGAAGCCTATGTTCTTTGTAAAACAGCTTTGAGAATACAAGCTGAATGACTTATTCCATTGCATGTTATGGCTGGTGTGCAAGCCTCTTCAGGACGTGGGGTGCCCATGCTGCCCTGTTGTGACTGAATAGACGTCTCTATCTGCACCGGGGTGGGAGCTCAGCTTTGGTCAGCCCCCAGGGAAGGGATGTTAACCCTTTCAATGATGGAGACTTGCTCCGTTCTCTCTAATCATGTTTCCAGACAACCATTCTGGAAACAAACCATGTCATGCTCTGAAGGAAGAGAGGGGGATGGAATCTAAAAGAAGGTAGGTCAAAGACTGACACAGTCACCAGGGAATGATTGACAGAAAATGTGGGGGAACTTCTGATAGGTCAAGCGATTCTGCTTTTATTAAGTCATAAACTTCAGATTAGTGTTGGGGCTTGGATGTCTGGCTGCAATATATATTGGAAGAAGCATCAGTCAGAGCAGCCCAGTGTCTGTGCTGAATAATGTTGACATGAGGTGACTCAGCAATTACTATAAAGCGAGTTTGGATTGGGGAGGCCGAGGATGTCTCAGCCAGGTCAAATCCTGAAGAGTTAATTCAGTTTCACACAGTCTTCAGCTTTGGTGCTGCTGCTGCTGCTGGGGCCACAGAAAAGTTAGCCAAGGGTCTGTATGGTCTCCAATCATTTCCAGCCACTGGTTTCGGAGGTGGGCTTTGGGTTCCAAGGACGCCTCCATGGCTGGCCATCTGGTTAGTGCTCATCTCTCATGTGGGATGCAGACAGGGAACATACTTCAAGGCAGAATCAATAATCTGACAGAGGAGGAAGTTCACAGCTTCTCAAATGAGCTCCTTAGCATTAATTAACTTATTCATTAATTCAATAATAATTTATTAAGGACATATAATATGATGAACAATGTGGGAGGCTTGGTTGGAAGATGGGAGAGAGGTAAGATACAATTATAAAGACATGTAAAAATATACCCCCTTCTTTTAATAGAACCCATATCTGGAGAGCAAGATAGCTATTGCTGTTGTTTAGTTGCTCAGCCGTGTCCTACTCTTTGAGATCCCATGGACTGTAGCCCACCAGGTTCCTCTGCCCATGGAATTTTCCAGGCAAAGAACAGTGGAGTGGGTGGCCATTTCTTTCTCCAGGGGATTTTCCCAATCCAAGAATCGAACCCACGTCTCCTGCACTGGTAGGTTACCATTGAGCCAACAGGGAAGCCCCCATGTAGACATATTATTAAAATACAACTTTAGTAAATGCTGTTTTTGTAGGTATTTTTGTAGATATATTCACAGTAGGTACCATGTACAGAGTATTACAAGTGCTTCCCGAGTGGCGCAATGGTAAAGAATCCGCCTGCCAAACAGGTGATGCAGGGGATGCGGATTCAATCCCTGGATGGAGAAGATCCCCTGAAGTAGGAAATAGCAACCCACTCCAGAGTTCTTTGCCTGGAAAATTCCATGGACAGAGGAGCCTGGCGGGCTACAGTCCATGCGGTCACGAAGAGTCAGACAGACTGGGCAACTGAACACACATACACAGAGTATTACAAGACTATCAGGAAATACCGTTATCTGAGGAAATCTACAAAGGCTTCACAGAGGAAATGGTATTCAGGCTGCTTCTAGAAGAGTAACTGGGAATTTCTAAAGGAAGGGAAAAGGAGAAAGTGACAGACTTTAAAATCAGAACTACATTCTAGCCCTAGATCTAATTGTGTAGACTTGGGTTCATTATGTAACTGGTGGACCTCTCTTTCTCCATCTGCAAAGTGAAAATAATAATACCTACCTTACAGAATTGTATAAGAATTAGAGATAATCTATGTTAAGTATTGGGCAAGAGAATGGGTACAAAGTAAGTAGTGGCTTTATTAAGTGAAACAGCTGTGAAGAGGGGGATTTCGGATAGAGGGTATACTGTATGTAAAAACAGACATGTGAAAAGAAAGAGTATTTTCTGGCATACTACTAGTTTACATATTAGTTGGCATATTAGTAGTTTACTGCTCTCGGAAAGTAGGTCTTGAGAGGAGGGAATAATAGATAAGGCTGGACAGGTTGGCTGGGCCCATTTATATTGGGCTAGTGTTGTTTCAGTAAAGAGAAGGCCAACATCCTTCAGGCTTACTCGTAATTGCTCTGCCGGGGCACTCTCTGTGTCAACTTTCACAGGGAGATCCAGCTTAGTCTGCCTCCTTCTTTCTCCTTATCGCCCCTTCTCTGCCCATCGTACTCAGAGTCACCACACTATTTCCATGGCTCCTATCCTCAGCTTAGCCATATGCCATCCCTCCTGATGCTTTAGCAGTCACGTCTGTTTAAAGATCCATTGAAAGTCATTTCTATCATTTCTCCTGCAGGTGCATTCTGTTCTAAGAATACCGAACAACAAAAATCAAAACATGCAAACAAAGAGATGACAGAGAGATCTTGACAGTACCAATGATTCATTGCTCTACGGACTCCAGTGTCTTCAAGAGTTAACTGGAGATAACAATGGCACCAACTTCACATGATTAAATGAGATAATCCTGTGATGCACATAGAACCTGTTTGAACATGTTAGGTGTTATTATTATCGGCTTTACAAAGTAATTTACCATTCAATACACGCATGTTCAGTTGCACCTGACTCTTTTCGAACCCACGGACTACAGCCTGCCAGGCTCCTCTGTCCATGGGATTCTCAGGCAAGAATACTGGAGTGGGTTGTCAAGCCCTTCTCCAGGGGATCTTCCGGACCCAGGGACTGAACCTGCATCTATCACTGTCTGCCTGCATTGGCAGGCAGGTTCTTTACCACTAGTGCCACCTGGGAAGCCCCTACTGTTGAATACATGTGAGTGCTTATTTTGTGCAAAGTATCAAAGAATTCCTTCACAAACACGTAATTCACCTACAACTTTTCAGGCAGATATATTCTGCATAGAAGAAAGCACAAACATATGGGAGACGTGTAATTTAATCATCACCTAATTAGCCAAACTATTTAAAATAGGGCTCACAATGAGGATGAAAACATTCTCACTTCTAAATGCCGGAAGCTGCGTCTTCCCGTAATTCTCTCCCTTGGAAAACTGTGAGCGGAGTGACTCTTGGCTCAGTGCTGCAGCTTCCTCTCTGTTACATTTAGACCTCCCTGATTCTAGTCATTTCCTTTCTTTGTCATTAGATGAAACAAGGACTGCTTCTGTCATCTTTCTTCATTTTCTTGATGTTTCCCCAGAAGTGATTTTTGCCTGGATGGGTGTGCCTGACATAGTAATAATACAAGCTAATATTTATTAAGACAAACTTCCCAATGGCCCTATGAGATTGATAGAATCACTGTCTCCATTCACTGGAAGGAGCCAAAGCTCTGAGTGGTTTAAGTTAACCTGCTCAATACCTCTCAGCTAGTGGGAAGAGCAGCCAAGACCCACTCCCAGGCAGTCTGCTTCCTGCTTGCCTAAGAAATCCAATAGTAGAAGCCTTGGAGATAAGATGAGGCAGTTGCTAAGAGCTAAGCCAGCTCTTACCTTTTGTCTCCTAATCAATCCAAAGCTTCTGTTAACAAGAACCGTGTTTTCAGATTGTCTAGCAGTAAAATTATGAATACCCAAGCCAGGTAAATAAATGTTCAATAAAATATTTTTCTAAACAGATGACTTATAAAAATGTGCTATGATTTTTTTTTTAAAGCTACAGAAACTTAATACTGGCATTAAGAAAGGCCACAGTCTTTAAAGATGAATCAAAAAGAAAAAAAAAAAAAAACTCACCAACGGAGACTAAAATGTAGGAAGATTGGCAGGTAAGTTTTATAGAGGATTAAAGCATTCAACAGACAGTTGAGGTAGATGATTTTTAAGGAGCTTTCTAAACCCAGTGCTGTACTCAGTATGTCAGCAAATTTGGAAAACTCAGCAGTGGCCACAGGACTGGAAAAGGTCAGTTTTCACTCCAATCCCAAAGAAAGGAAATGCCAGAGAATGCTCAAACTACCGCACAACTGCACTCATCTCACACGCTTGTAAAATAATGCTCAAAATTCTCCAAGCCAGGCTTCAGCAATATGTGAACTGTGAACTTCCAGATGTTCAAGGTGGTTTTAGAAAAGGCAGAGGAACCAGAGATCAAATTGCCA
>NW_011494889.1:7886545-7894639 GCF_000754665.1 Bison bison bison | reverse complement strand
CCATCACTTCATGGCAAATAGATAGGGAAACAGTGGAAACAGTGGCTGACTTTATTTTGGGGGGCTCCAAAATCACTGCAGATGGTGATTGCAGCCATGAAATTAAAAGATACTTACTCCTTGGAAGGAAAGTTAAGACCAACCTAGACAGCATATTAAGAAGCAGAGACATTCCTTTGCCAACAAAAGTCTGTCTAGTCAAGGCTATCAGAGAAGGCAATGGCAACCCACTTCAGTACTCTTGCCTGGCAAACCCCATGGATGGAGGAGCCTGGTAGGCTGCAGTCCATGGGGTCGCTAGGAGTCGGACACGACTGAGCGACTTCACTTTCACTTTTCACTTTCATGCATTGGAGAAGGAAATGGCAACTCACTCCAGTGTTCTTGCCTGGAGAATCCCAGGGACAGGGGAGCCTGGTGGGCTGCCATCTATGGGGTCGCACAGAGTCGGACATGACTGAGGTGACTTAGCAGCAGCAGTCAAGGCTATGGTTTTTCCAGTAGTTATGTATGGATGTGAGAGTTGGACTATAAAGAAAGCTGAGCGCAGAAGAATTGATGCTTTTGAACTGTGGTGTTGGAGAAGACTCTTGAGAGTCCCTTGGACTGCAAGGAGATCCAAGTAGTCCATTCTAAAGGAGATCTGTCCTGGGTGTTCATTGGAAGGACTGATGTTGAAGCTGAAACTCCAATACTTTGGCCACCTGATGTGAAGAGCTGACTCATTTGAAAAGACCCTGATGCTGGGAAAGATTGAGGGCAGGAGGAGAAGGGGATGACAGAGGATGAGATGGTTAGATGGCATCGCCAACTCAATGGACATGAGTTTGGGTAGGCTCCAGGAGTTGGTGATGGACAGGGACACTTGGCATGCTGCTGTTCATTGGGTCGCAAAGAGTCAGACATGACTGAGCAACTGAACTAAACTGAACTGAGCTAAACCCAGAGATGCCCTCATTCAATCATTAACAGAATTTTTTAAATCCCCAGTTTTAATGTCTTTAGTTTCATGGAATAACTCACAGTAGATCAGTAGTTTTGTGCTTCTATCTACCTTCCAAATACTTCCACATCCAAATTTTGCTGTGCCTCAATCTCTAAGCATCCCAAACCCAACTTGTTGACTTGATTAGTGCCTCCTTTCTGTGTGCCTGAACTCAGTTTAATGGCCTCACCTTTGCCAGTTGCCTTGTTCTGATGTTCAGAGTTCTCTTAACTGTTCCCACCTCATCAAGGTTCCACATCCAACTGGTGTTACTCAGTTGTGTTTGACTCTTTTCAACCACATGAACTGTAGCCCACCAGGCTCCTCTGTCCATGGGATTTCCCAAGCAAGAATACTGGAGTGGGCTGCCATTTCTTCTTCCAGGGGATCTTCCCGACCCAGGGATTGAACCTGGGTCTCTCACATTGCAGGCACTCTGCCATCTGAGCCACCAGGGAAGCTTCCAATAAGTGTTATCAATATCTAAAATGTCTTCTTTATCCCTTCTTTCCAATCCCACTGCTCCCCTATCAGCAGTAAATCATACTACCACATTTATTATGGACCAAAAGATGAAAGTCATAGCCCTTCCCCTCAAAGAACCCTCCTTTGAGGCAAGCACATGAACAGACAACTCAAGAAATTGTGGCAAGAAGCATAATGGAGATAAAGTAAATGATACAATGGGTCTGTGTGTGTAAAGCAACACATTGTAACCAGTTTCCTAGCCCACAGCCATCTCTATCATACCCTCATCCAGTCCATTATGCACACTGCTGCCGTAACAATGTTCCTGTTTTTGTGTTACTTAGTGCCTTGAAGATTGGGTGGCTTCCTCCTGTCTATGGAGAGGTCAATGTTAAGGGTAGACTGCTGACCTGTGGTTGAAGTGACAGGAGCTTGTGAGCTTGTTCAGAGAAAGTATCTAGAGTAAGAAGAGAAACATGAGAAGAGAAATCTGGGAAAACTGGCGTTAAAAGATCAGCAGAACATCTATTAAGAGACTCAATAGAGAGTACTTACAGAGGGGTGATGGACCAGAAAGGAGAAAACAGACAGGGATGACGGTGTGATGAGAAGTTGAAAATAGTCAACAGTAGTGAATGCTTCTAAAATTTTAAGCAAGAAGAGGACTGAAGGTAGCCTATTCATTGCCTGCTGGTCCATGAAAGTTTACTGTCAGTTAACTGATAGGATTAGAAACTGGGCGTCATTGATTTAGATTTGAATATGAAGTATAGGAGGTACACCAAGAAACATAGTATTCCCTTTTTAAAAAGTTGGGAGTTGAAAATGATGTAGTTAAAGCATTCAGTATTGTATTCAATTTATTTGAATCCAAGGCATTGGGTGGGCTTCCCAAGTGGCTTAGTGATATAGAACCCGCCTGCCAATGCAGAAGACATGAGATATGTGGGTTCAGTCTCTGGGTTGGGAAGATGCCCTGGAGGAAGGTATGGCAACCCACTCCAGTATTCTTGCCTAGAGAGCCCCATGGACAGAGGAGCCTGGGGGCTACAGTCCATAGGGTCACAAAGAGTCAGACATGACTGAAGCAACTTAGCACACACGCAAGGCATTGGTTATTTAAATGCTGAGAGCAGAAACTGACTTGTTCATCTTTAAATGCCTCTCATGGAACCAACAAAGTGTTAAATGCATGTTTGTTTATTTAGGACAATGGTAATTTTTCTGTAATTAGTTCTTCTAAAAATATTTGTAGTTGCTTGGAAATAGTTTCTTTCATCAAGGATTTCAGACATTGTTCATTGGGGGTTTTGGGTGTTGTTCTATTAGTTTGCATTCTCTGGGAAGAAGAGCTAGCTAAATAGACAAAGATAAACTTTCGCAAATCACATTTGAGTTATCAAAAGTTCTGAACTTATAACAGGCCAAATTAAGATTTATTTTTGTAATTTTGGCAGTCAAATGTAAGTCAACAAGAAAATAAGATTTACCTTGTTGTTCAGTTCAGTTCAGTCGCTCAGTCATGTCTGACTCTTTGCAACCCCATGAACCGCAGCATGCCAGGCCTCCCTGTCTATCACCAGCTCCTGGAGCCTACCCAAACTCATGTCCATTGAGTCAGTGAAGCTATCCAACCATCTCATCCTCTGTCGTCCCCTTCTCCTCCTGCCCTCAATCTTACCCAGCATCAGGGTCTTTTCAAATGAGTCAGCTCTTCGCATCAGGTGGCCAAAGTATTGGAGTTTCAGCTTCAACATCAGTCCTTCCAATGAACACCCAGGACAGATCTCCTTTAGGATGGACTGGTTGGATCTCCTTGCAGTCCAAGGGACTCTCAAGAGTTTTCTCCAATACCACAGTTCAAAAGCATCAGTTCTTTGGCGCTCAGCTTTCTTTATACCACCACCCAAAAGAAGCTTTGATGGAAACTCCTATTAAGTGAAATAAAGTGCCACCAGTATGCCGTATCTGGTCAGTTATTGGAACTAACTTTCCATTTGATCCTATTTCCTAAATGAACAGTGCCTGATACTAAACGTCCTTTTTAAAACTGCCTTAGCATACAGGTACCAGCGTTATGATTCTCCTGAAAGCACTAGATCCCAAGCCTGCCCATTGGCTCTGCACACAAAACCATTTATAATATATAGCAGTATCATGATTGCATGTGTGTTTTTCACAAAGAGGAAATAAATTACTAAATTTCCAATGAAAGCATCAAAAGCTCCCTCCCTCGCCATTCGGAGAGCAATTCTCCAGCAGTTCTCCCTTAGGCTAGCCCCAGGATATTCTGGAAGTCTACTTATAATTCTGCTGCCGGCCTCTTATGTCTATGAAATTCACCAAATCCTCATGGCAGAGAAGCATGGATTCTCAGAAGCTGACTTGAACCTTGCCGATTTCTTCCAACACCTCCTAAGCTTTTCTAAAATGGAGGGCTCTCCCGTCCTGCCCAGAGCCTGGGTTGATCAAGCCTTATCTACTCTGCTGAGAGTTGGCATCCCAGGCTCAGATGCTATCACTCCAGGTCTAGCCAGCAGTGCCAGGCACTCAGCACCGGGGGCCTAAATGCACAGGCCCCCCTGCCTTTAGTGTATCTGCATCTCTGGGGCTGAGGGAAGGTAGACAGAAAACACTCAAGGAAACACCAGATCAGCAAGTCCTATTATTATTCATGGACAGAGAGAAAGCAGTGGAGCTGAAAGAGTGAACCCAGTCCTGATGGAGGGTGGAGGGAGTGTGGAACAAGTGGGACTCCCCTCCACCACCACAGGACCCCCTGATCTTCTCCGGGCTTCATTGCAGGTCACAAATCACCACGTTGCCTCCATAAGGCAACATACAATCTGAGGATCTAAGCACAGACCTTTCAGCCTCTGTGGAAGAAAGTCATCTTAACATGTCTCTTTTATGTCACAAATACTGCCTTGATGTTCTGAAAGGTGGGTTAGCTCCTCAGGAGGAACACCTCTGCACACACGCTTGCACACACTAAGGGTGCTAATCAAGCAAACTCCTTCGGTAACCAAACACTCCCGTAAAAAGAAGTGTAAAGAGAGAGATGCTTAGCCTCTTAAGGGGGTGCCAGACTTTTTAACTGACATATAAAACAAGTAGTTGCTTGGATCCATTGTAAACTTGAAGAGATTCAATCCTGCTTCCTTTCGGCCAAAGAGGCACTTAGTCATTTCTCCTCTTTGTCTATCAAAACACACTGCACCCAAGACATGGCCCAACTCAAATCCTGTAATTCCCTCTAAGTCCATCACAACCTTCCAAAATAAGCTTGTTAGTTTAAAATAGCCTTGTAAATAGCACTCACCAACTCACTCAGAGCAAATAATGATTTATACCTGAAAAAGGGAAAAACTGTCAGGATTTAGTTCATCCGGAGGAAAGAATGATGTACATGCAGGCTACTGTTTCAGTCATATTTACTCTAAAACATAAAATTTATCTATTTTTATTACAAGAATGAAACATGTCCAGTAGGGAAAGTTTAGAAAATACAGCTAAGCAAAAACAAATAAGGAAACTGATTAATGAAATGAACCATAATTCCACAATGAAGAGGTAACTTCTAACATTTTGGTTTGCAGTCTTGCAAATCACTCTTTCTTTCTCAAGTCTGCCCTCCAAATGGGATCGTAATCCTTATTTGTGAGGTGATTTTAGAGGGTGAAATCTGTGTCAAGAAATAACTATGAGCACACTGGACAGTTTTAGCTGCTGAAACCCAACAAGCCTGGTGGAGCGTTGGGTGCTGCCCACTAGTTTTAAACCATAATAGTTTCCTTGGGTTCCCAGTCTCACACTAATTCCACGCCACAGCTCTCAGCACCGGGCAGGATTGGGGAAGAGGGTAGCCAAGGACTTACTGGAAGTCAACATGTTTGTTCATCCTGGACCAGTAGCTCAGCCCGGGGACAGCAGCGCCTTGCAAGGCGGACGTCGGACGAGGCGCGAGGAGGCGGAGCCGGAACACAGCGCAGCAGCACTGCGCTTGCCCTGTTCTCGGGGGTGATAAACCTGGGGTCCTTTCCATCCGCAGAGGGCACAGTGGTCAGCGTCCCGTTCGCCCTGCAGGGCTGGGATTGTGTGAGAAGAGGGTCCTCTCCCAGCGGGAGAGTTGTTTATTTGGCATCTAACTAAAGGCAGTAGGGCTGCTTTCAGAAACATTTAATCAGAGCCCAGAATTTTAGCATGCGCTGTGGAGAAAGGAGGTCACTTTAAAGAAAGTTTTGATAAAACAACAGCAACAACCACAAACCAGCCCCTCGAAGGGGCAAAGACGTGGGTGCGGTGTTTCTAGGGAAAGGACACTGACCCCATTTCCATTCTAGGGAAGGGACACTGACCCGATTGAATACAGACAAAAAAAACTCATCAAAGGAGCTCACCAAACCCAGCCATTCACAAGCATGAAAGAGGGCCTCATGCCTCTGCATTCTGGCCACAAACCAAAGGCTCCATCAGCTTCGACACAATTAGTCCTATTAATATGGAGAGACCTTAGAACTGCAGCAAATTCTGCTGGGCAGCCAACTTGCCTTAAATTATCTACCAAGGCCAATCCAAGAGATGTTTGTCCTAGAGCTGGAAAATATCAATAATTGGTGGGGGGATGGGGAATGGAACATTTCCTGAACTCTTGCTAACTACAGAATATTCTGTTATTTCCCCATGCCATCCTCACAATAGCCCTAGAAGGCTCAGGGTTACTGTTCCCATTTCACAGATGAGAAAAGTTGAGGTTGAGACTGGTTAAGAGACTTGCCCAGGGTCCCACAAGAAAGTGACAGGGTTGGCACTGGGAACCTTGTCTACTGGTCCCAGAACTCATGTTCTTATCTCCACGCTGTTCTGATCTCAGCCCCCTTCACACTTCTTTCTGCTCTACCATTGATTCTATCTTCCTTTTCATAAGCAGAATGTTGAACTTTTATATGTGATTATAACACATGTGAAAGCTTAGTTTTTCATAGACTTACACGTCATGCAGGAAAGAATCTGAAGTCGGGATGGGGTGATTTTTTTGTATTCCTCTGCTGTAGCTTAATTAGCAAGAAAACACAAGTACATGAAGACTCTTTAATGCATTTAACATTTAATAATTATCCAACACTTAGCCCGTATTCCAAAAGAGGCAAAGAGGAGAATCAAGAACAAAAAGGCAGGGACAGGGAGTGAGGCTTAGATAAGGCACTGAAGGTTTAAGGGAGAAGATGAGGTTTGCGGTCCTGTGCATTCTTAGTGTTGTTCCATTGCCCAAAGCCTCGCCAACTACCACTGTTTTCCTTCAACTAAAAAAGCCGTGCTGCCCCGGGCAGGGAGCTGGCCGCCGAGCTCACTGGGGGAGCCCTGTCCGCAGGACACAGATTCCGCTTGCGGTTTTCCAGGGGTGGGACCAATGGCCCTGGGCCATCTGTGCTCTCTGCCGGACCCCACAAGGGCTGACCGTGACAGCTGAGGGGGGCTAGGGTTGCAGCCTTCAGCACTCTGGAAAAAAACAGCTGCTGCGGTTCCTTTGCTCCCTGGCCTGTTCTCCATTGGCCAGTGGGACATTACAGTCTTTGTTATTCACGCAGCAGTTGGAATCTCTGCCCATTTAAGGAAGGAAGCCGCAGGGTAATCCAGCCCTGGCTGTGCCATTGACGAGTGACTCACTCCTTTCTGCCACGTGAACTGTGGATGAACCCGGCCCGGGGTGGCTCAGGCCTTTCTCAGACGTGGTCGTAGCCCGTGCTGGGGTAGACTTAATGGATTCCTGCAGAATACGTGCACTCTTATATATGAAGTCAAATCAAGCCCTGTGCATCATAAACCATGCTTTGGGTTTGTTCTATTAACTTTAGAGACTAGGCAGGAAAGAAGTTCAAGAAGTCTGGGGAAAAAGCAAGGGCTCAGCCACATTGGTTTACCCCTGAGACTCCATCCAAGCCAGCAGGGACCTGGAAGGTGGTGGCAGGGCGGGGGAGTGGTCTCATCACTGGGGCTCCTGGACCAGGAAAGGCCAAGGGCCAGCACAGAGTAGAGCAGTCCTCGGAGAAAGGAAGCACCGGATTCCATCCTAACCCTGGGCAGCCAACTAAGATCTCCTGTCCTCGGTTTCTTCATCTGTACAATAGCCCATTCTTGCTTCACAAAGATGGCCTGCAGATAGGGTCGAGCACAGTGCCAGGGCACATTCAAGCACTGATAAGAGAGGTATGGACACTCACATGTATATGTATGTATATACGTATGTATGCATGTATGTGTGCGTGTATGTATACATTAAGTGAAAGTGAAGTCACTCAGTCTTGTCTGACTCTTTGCGACCCCATGGATGGTAACCTACCAGGCTCTGCTGTCCATGGGATTTTCCAGGCAAGAATACTGGAGTGGGCTGCCATTTCCTTCTCCAGGGGATCTTCCCAAAGCAGGGATCGAACCCGGGTCTCCTGCATTGTAGACAGACGCTTTACCGTCTGAGCCACTAGGGAAGCCCATGTAATGCACACATATATACACACGAATGTTTATGTAATATGTATCAGCTTATATATATATATATATATATGATGTTTCTATTGGCATTCATATATACATGCATACATATATACATTCTGGTATGGGCCACCAAGTAGCTGGGAGACTAG
>NW_011494889.1:7885026-7886445 GCF_000754665.1 Bison bison bison | reverse complement strand
TGCCGTCGGCAGAGGAAGGAATGTGATCCTGAGAGTCCACACCCACCTGGACAATGAGAAGAGGCCCCCAGCAGCAGCTGCAGTGGTAGGAAGCTGATGTTTATCAGGTGGCCCCTTATCACAGAGCACTGTCCTTTCATGTTGCTTTTGCCGTTTCTAAAAACAGAAACTAGAGACTATAACTGCTGCCAAGATTCTTTAAGGGGAGCCTCCATCAGGACCCAGTGGCTAAAGGGCTCAAGCAACAACCTCCATGAGTTGCCCTTGACCTCTGGCCAGAGGGCAGTGTGGAACCTGAGCCAGGAGGCATCCTGTGTGGCCCAGGGGCCAGTCGCCTGTCGAGGACAGATGCCTGTTTCTGGGCCTTTCTCTCCCTGACCCCAAGAGTTATGCCTCCAGGCTCTCAGGAGGCAAGCAGCTTGAGCCTGAGCTGTCAAAAGCAGGAGAAGTGGGGTTTCTTCCTAGCAATGACCCTGTCCCTACTATGAGCCAGACCCGAATGTGCACTGGCAATTTTGTCCCATAACTCAATACATGACATGTACTGTGCAGCTGTCCTTAGTGATTTCTCACTATTTTCCACTTTTCTTCCCTTCTTATCTTGGCCGCTCAATTATAAAGAAGATGCCTGGTCAAAAAGAGTTAGATGAACCAACAAGAGCTGGAGTTTTTTACAGTACATCTGCTCTAACTTCAGAAGGGACTTTGGACTCCTTAACTCCAGAAAACCTCAGTGTACCCATTTGAAAATTAAAACAAGGGCACTCACTCTGTGGGGATCCAGTGAGATTATGTGTGTGTGTGTGTGTGTGTAAATCAATAAAACATTGTACACACGGACCTCTTTCAGGGGTTTGCATACCTCAGGGACTCCAAGTCATCTTGTATTTTTGCCACTACCACAGGAGCAACATTCAGTTCAGTTCAATTCACTTGCTCAGTCGTGTCCGACTCTTTGCAACCCCATGAATCGCAGCACGCCAGGCCTCCCTGTCCATCACCAACTCCCGCAGTTCACTCAGACTCACGTCCATCGAGTCGGTGATGCCATCCAGCCACCTCATCCTCTGTCGTCCCCTTCTCCTCCTGCCCCCAATCCCTCCCAGCATCAGAGTCTTTTCCAGTGAGTCAACTCTTCGCATGAGGTGGCCAAAGTACTGGACTTCCAGCTTTAGCATCATTCCTTCCAACGAAATCCCGGGGCTGATCTCCTTCAGAATGGACTGGTTGGATCTCCTTGCAGTCCAAGGGACTCTCAAGAGTCTTCTCCAACACCACACTTCAAAAGCAGCAATTCTTCAGCACTCAGCTTTCTTCACAGTCCAACTCTCACATTCATACATGACTACTGGAAAAACCATAGCCTTGACTAGACAGACCATTGTTGGCAAAGTAATGTCTCTGCTTTTCAATACGCTA
>NW_011494889.1:7880835-7884926 GCF_000754665.1 Bison bison bison | reverse complement strand
CCTGCCAATACAGCAGATGCAAGTTTGATCTCTGGTTCGGGAAGATCCCCTGGAGAAAGGCATGGCAACCCGCTGCAGTATTCTTGCCTGGAGAATCCGACAGAGGAACCTGGCAGGCTATATAGTCCATGGGGTCTCAAAGAGTCAGACACTACTGAAGTGACTTAGCACTCAAATTCATCTCTTGAAGCCCCACCTTGCAGTATGATGGTATTTAGATGTGGGGCCTTTGGGAGGTGATTTGGTTGACAAGAGTTCATGAAGGTGGGGCACCCATGATGGGATTAACATCCTTGGAAGAAGAGACACCAGACAGCTTGCTGTCTCCCCATTAGGTGAGCACACAGCAGGTTGGCAGCCACCCACAAGCCAGAAAGAGAGCTCTCATCAGAACCTGACCATGTTAGTACTTTGATCTTGGACTTCCAGTTTCTAGAACTGTGAGAAAATAAGTCTGTTGTTTCAGGTCCCCGGTCTGTGGCATTTTGTTATGGCGGCCCAGCAGACTGAAATACTGCACATCTCAGACCTGTAACAGACAGGCTAAGGATTCAGAAGCTGCAAGCTGACTTCCATCTCTACCCTCCTGGGGGACAAATTCCCAGCCTTGGACTCATGATCCCAGTGAACCGAGGGGTCTAGTACTGATGGGACGGGTGCTGAAATTCTCAGAAGCTTTCAGAATCAGTTTTATTTTATTTTGGTTTTGAAATCTGAATGGTTCCAAAAAAGATGCAATTTAAGTGTGGGATGGATGTTGACAGAAATAATATACAGTGATACATGTTCTGTATAGTGTAGAAGTGAATGCCATACAGCACTGTTTGGAGCATGTGGGCAGGTGCAGGGGGGAGAGGAGTTTGGGGAGTAGCACAGAACGTCACAGGGCCACAGAGCAGGAAATGATGGCACCCGGGCACACTGAGACATCAGCAGCACATTTGCACGCAGCCTTCTTCACATCTAGTTAATGGATATTTCACAGTGAAGATGTTAATCCTTCTGGTCAATAGCTCTTAGCCAAATAATCAAGATAAATCACTCATCACCAGAAAAAAAAACAACAAAAAACATGTAACTGTATGGTGACAGATGTTAACTAGACGTATTGGGGGTGATTATTTTGGAATATGCACAAATATCAAATCATTATTTTTACACCTAAAACTAATATGATGTTATACATCAATTGCATTTCAATAAATGAATAAATAAATAACAGCCATGCATGGACTACCCCGCCCCTGACCTTTTCAGCCACCATCTCCTTCTAGTCTTTTTGTCAGTGCTATGACAGCAGAAACCCTCCTCTGTCTCTCCCCACCCAGGGGTGGCACTGACCTTGCCCTTGGAGGAGAAATCCTTGGCAGGGTTGAGTGAGGAGGCTCCAGTGTGGCTGGAATGGACCAAGGCCCCTTCCCAGGAGACCATGTGGCTATTGATTCCACCTGCCAATTGTCTAGAGGGATAGTGACCGCCTTCCCCGGGGGATGCACAAAGCACCAACTGTGAGAGGTGCCTCTTGGGCCACACTGACCTGTTAGGGGACGACAGTGCATGCCTTTGTGAGTGGAGGTTGAATGTAGCTTGGGTCGGGAGGGAGGAGCCAGGAGACCAAGGCTGGAAGAATCATTATAGTAAATACTCTTTCAGCCTGTTGCACATCAGGAGACAGGCAGCATTAAACGGCACTCAGAATCTTCATCAAATTGAAGGTAGGCCAGAGGACGGCAGAAGCAGAATCACTATAGAAAAAACTGCAGAGTGCTTTTACCTGCACTGCTATACCTGGGTAGAGGGAGAAAGAGAAAAAGGGAAATTGTTAGTCGCTTAGCTGTGTCCAACTCTCTGTGACCCTAAGGACTGCAGCCTCACCTGGCACCTCTATCCATGGAATTCTCCAGGCAAGAATACTGGCGTGGGTAGTCATTCCCTTCTCCAAGGGGCCTTCCCGAGCCAGGGATGAAACCCAGGTCTCCTGCATTGCAGGCAGATTCTTTACAGTTTGGGCCACTCAGGGAAGGGCAGAGTGAGAAGATCCTGCCAAAAAGGAAAGAAAGGAAGTTCCTCTTTCTCAGTTTGTTCATCTCCAATTGTAAAAAGTTGCTATGCTACCAGGGGCATTTCCCAGGAAAACAGAAATTCTGTTGGAATTTTACTTCCCTTTGTATACAGAAAGAAGAGCTTCCCAGATGGGCTAGCGGTAAAGAACCTGCCTGCCAATGCAGGAGACATAAGGAACACAGGTTTGATCCCTGGGTCAGGAAGATCTCCTGGAGAAGGAAATGGCAATCCACTCCAGTATTCTTGCCTGGGAAATCCCATGGACAGAGGAGCCTGGAGGGCTATAGTCCATAGGGTCGCAAAAGGGTCAGACATGACTGTAGCAACTGAGCATGCACACACACATATATAGAATGAAATATTCCCAACAAATCTAGCTTTGAGGAAAAATACCCATTTCCCCCGAGCTCCCCAGGCAGACTTGGTGCTCATCTCATTGTTTTGGATGGAAATGAGCAGGAACAAGCCCAGGAGGGGGAGTGGGATTGAGGAATGGCGGAATTAAAGAACACTCACATTGCCAGTTTCAAGGTCTGACTATAGGACTCCCCCAGAGGAGTGGGTGGTCACTGCTTGCATGCAAGTCTGTCCTGGCCTGTGGCTCCTGCCCCTCCTTGGCCCAAGCACCATCTCCCTATGACCCTTGCCTAGCTGGCTCCAGCTCTCATCCCAGGGCCAGGACTCACTCTGTAGGACCTCTTACCCTGACCTGTCTGCCTGGAGGTACTGGAATGTTTGTTTTATTACCTCTTCTAAATGTCGAACTCCTTGAGAGCAGGAACTCTATCTTAGGCATTTTGGGTTCCGCTGAAGTTTTGCGTTCAGTGCCTTGTGAATGGCTGACATTCAAAACGTGCGTTCAGTTGAGAAGGAATGGGAATATGGTACACAAATAGCCGCCAAGCTGCTCGCCCACCCATCTCGCACAAAATTACTGGGTGCTGGAGTAAAACAGAATCCTGAGAAAGAGCTTACAAAGAAGCATGGAGTCTACTAACCAGCCCCGCTGGGGAAATGAGGTCCAGGTTTCCCGGGGTTCAGGGCCCACACTGCTTGTGAACAGACACGGCTCAGTGCCAGGGTCTGAGGTGGCAGCTGGGGGAATGGGGGCCCCACAGACCAGGAGAGGAAGGGGTTGGGGGCGGGAAAGAGGCCACTCCAGGGTGGAGACACAGCTTCCTGGGGGTGGGGACAGGCAGGGACAGGGCTGGGCTGAGGACAAGCAGCACCTCCAGAAAAAGGAACCTCATGGGCACCGGTTGGGAGGAGGAGCTCGCCAGGCTGCTGAGTCCAGTGCTTCCTGCATCCTCAATCAAGGAAAGGAAGAAACTGGTGGCGAGGTGCTGAGCCCCCGGAAGCCACTCCTTTTGGAAATTTGATGGTGAGGGGCAACTTTCTGCCTAGAAGGTGGAGAGGAGCCCAGCTGCTGGGCTGCTTCACAGGGTCCCCGGTGTGCAGGGCGTGCTGGTGGGACCCCCTCTTGTGTGGAGTGGAGAACACAGGTGTCTGCTAACTCCTGTGCCCGTGGAACCACTAGAACCACAGCTCCTGTCCCCCTGTCATGGGCCTGCCTCCTCACATTCCCCGTCTGGGAAAAGGGGCCTATCCCCAGGCACCTGGCACCATGCACAGATGACAGTCTTGTCTGCTCTGAGGCCGCAGTGAGAGAGAGACCACGCGGGCAGGAAGGTTCTGTTTTCTGCTGAAGCCAGAAATGCCCCCCAGGTGGTCCCCCTGCCAGGCTGTGGGGGCCAGTCCTTCCCTCAGATGAGCTCTTTATTTCTTCTAACCCCACATGAAGGAGGAAAAGGGGCATTTAAAGAGGAAAAGCAAAAGCAGCAAGGGGGCATTTTTTAGTTTCATCGTTGAAAATTAATCTCCAGGGTGATAACGGGTGTTCAGCATTATTCTTGTCCTCCCTACTCCCCTCCCACCCCCTCCACTATCACTTCATTACAGAGCCGAGTGTGCTCCTTCAGACTCAAGACTGAGGTCGATCAAGAGCCTCCTGAACAGCCAGGGAGCGC
>NW_011494889.1:7851401-7880735 GCF_000754665.1 Bison bison bison | reverse complement strand
GAGCGCGGAGGGCCTGAAGTCGCCTGTGTGCCGCAGGAGATGCAATTCTGTTCACCAGTTCCTTTAAAATCTAGGATTTGGGGCACAAGCCTTACCCCAATGAGGTAGGAGCCCTTCGGCGGGAGGTCCGGGTTCAGCTCTTACACACCAGACGAAGAGTGCCTGGCACAGCCGTCAATCAGGTGATTTGGAAAAGCTCAGATAATGTGGGAATCATTGGAATACTGAAGCCGGCATGTTTACGTAAGCAGAGATTAACATTCCTGAATCCCCAGTTCCCACGAAATGTCACACTCTTCCCCCAAACAGCCTCTCCCTGAACAAGGAGGAGGCGGCCAGAGGTTCTCTCGCCTGCCGTCCAGTTAAACTGAAACCAGACAAGGGAAGAGAATGGTGTAGAGGAGAGCTGTGAAAGGGAGCCTTGTTCCAGCTCCTAAGCCGCGAAGGAGGAAGGTGAGGGGACCAACCGGTCAGGCGGGGCTGCTGCTGGGGACAGACCCTCCTCTGCATCCCGAGCAGCTTCCAGCAGCTGAGCCCGCCCCACCCTCCGGGCCACGCTTGGGTCTGCCTGACTAAGGCCAGAGGAGACGCCGCCTCAGCCCTGCCTCCCCACGGTAACTGCCCTACAGAAACGCATCTGGTTTCAATGTCGCGGCTCCAACTGCTTGATCCTTCTTACCGCCCCGCCCCGCATCACCGCTCTCGGACCCGCTAGGCAAGACGCGGTGCTATTATGACAGCTCAGAGCAAGGAGAAAAATAGCAAGCTTCTGTGGACTCAGGGATCACAGAGCTTTTTATAGAGAGAAAAGACGTAACATTGGTAAAGACTAAGTGGAAACCCAGGTACTGAGTGAAAGCAAAGTCAGTGCCCTTGATGGAAAGTTCTCTGAGTTTCCCAGGAGAGTCTGCCTCCAGAAGCCACCAAGGTGCTCCAGCCCATCTTCTTCTTCTTCTTTTTCAATTTTATTTTATTGGATTATAGTTGATTTAGAATGTTGTGTTGGTTTCTACCGTACAGCCAGGTAAATCAGTTACATATATATCATATATTCACTCTGTTTTTAGATTCTTTTCCCATATAGATCATTACAGAGTACTGAGTAGAGTTGCCTGTGCTAGACAGTAGGTCCTTATTAGTTATCTATTTTGTATATTTTGTTAAGTCATTTCAGTCGTGTCCAACTCTGTGTGACCCAATGAGTTGTAGCCCTCCAGGCTCCTCTGTCCATGGATTCTGAAGGCAAGAAAAATGAAGTGGGTTGCCATGCCTTTCTCCAGGGGATCTTCCTGACCCAGGAATTGAACTTCCATCTCTTATGTTTCCTGCATTGGCAGGCGAGTTCTTTACCACTAGCACCACCTGGGAAGCCCATTTTATATATCATAGTGTGTATGTCAATTTCAATCTCCCAATTTATCCCTCTCCCCTTCCCCCCTGGTAACCATAAGTTTGTTTTCTACATCTGTGACTCTATTTCTGTTTTGTAAATAAGTTCATTTGTACCTTTTTTAGATTGCACATACAAACAATATCATATGATATTTGTCTTTGTCTGACTTACTTCATTCAGTATGACAATCTCTAGGCCCATCCATGTTGCTGCAAATGACATTATTTCATTCTTTTCTATACGTCCAGCCCTTCTGATATTTCAGGGCATCTAAACATCTCTCAGATGGTCTCTCATTTTTGGCCACACAAAATCTTTACAGTGTCTATTCTTATTTGGAATCTGTGGTCCCTGTTGCTGAGGGCAATTAGAGTCAACTTGTACCTGAGGAGGCCACAGAAGTTCCCTGAGGAGGAGGAAAATGGGATAAGCCTGAGCTGAGCAGTCACCAGTGATGGAATCCCTCAGCAGAAAGACGGATGTGAGGGGAAACCCGAGATGTGAGACAGAGTGTGTGTTCCTGAGGCCACGTGGAGGCAGCGTACTGAGAGGAGGACAGCATGGGGGCTGGTTTGTGGGCAGATGATGAAGAAGCTGAAATGTCCAGCCTTGGGGCATGGACTGGACATTTTAGGCCAGATGTTGGCCAGATGCCATTCTGGAAAACCTAGTGTTCTCCAGATGTTAACTGATGTTCCATGGACATGTGCCCAGTGTCCACCCTCCACCTTCCACCCTCTTCTCTGCCTTCCTCTGTGCCCTCTAAGGTTGACTTCTAGCAGCTGTATGGTTTGGACTCCTGTGCCCTTTGGCTTCTGTTTGAGTTCAGATGACAGGAGATTTGACAGGTGATTGGAGTGGAAGGAGAAGGAGGTGGGGTGTCTATCCCCCCTACATGTGGGTTTGGAAGTGGCGGAGCCTCAAGAGGTTTCTGCTCTGGTCAGGCAGTACCTCTCCAAGCCCATACCTGTCCTGGGCTCTGCTCTCTTCCTTATCCCAAATTCCCTCTGTTGCTAGTCCCAGGGTACTCCATCATCCCCTTGTTGGTTTCCTTAATCTGTTCACACTTTTGCTAATAGTCCCTGCAATTACTCCTTTGAATGAGCCATCTGTTTCCTGCCAGGATCCCAGTCAAATAAATTTGGGGGAAATGCTTGAAAATTTGCAATGCTTATTAGCATCTTAAGGCTCCAAAAAGTCCTGCTGTAAAGAAACTCTTTAATTTTGTTTTGTCTACAAAATCCCTTTTTCATGGAGTGCTTATTAATCCTTACAGAACTTAAGAAAAGCTGCTATAAACTAATGGTCATTTGAGGAGAGGAGTGGCATACACAAAGCAATGCTTAAGAAAAGTAGTTTGACCAGTGGGAAGAGAGCATTGAAAAGAACCGGAGCAGGAAGATTTGGAGGGAACACAGTAATAGTCTCAGTTTGAAGGTGCAATTTGGGTCGTGAGAGTGGGAAGGAGGGAACGTGACAGCTGACGTGTGCT
Organism: Bison bison bison; assembly: GCF_000754665.1. Classification (NCBI taxonomy): domain Eukaryota; kingdom Metazoa; phylum Chordata; class Mammalia; order Artiodactyla; family Bovidae; genus Bison; species Bison bison. The sequence goes on along the minus strand of NW_011494889.1, from coordinate 7,877,850 downwards.
CTATGTTCCTCCAACCAGGCCCATGAGGCTGGGCAACTGCTCTCACCATCAGTGAGAATGAAGCCTCTGCTAATGGAAAGTTCCATAATTCAGCACCCAGATTCTCTTTGAGAATTCTGATTAAGGACATTTGTAGAATACTATCTACTATCCCCCCCAAATTGACAAGACCACTTCTTTCTCCCTGTGGTTATATAAGTCAAAAACAGAAGCATATTCAATAAGACATCTGCAGATTCAAATAATCATGATGAAGTTATGAAAGAGGAATTGGGATGCTGAATTAGATGCTTTGGAGGGCAGTTAACAGGCCAGAACTTGGTCTCATATTAATGCAGAACTGCTTTTTTCTCAAGAATCTCCGTGGTCAAAGACAAGGATTTGTGAGGTTTTATGTCACTAGAATATTTGCCACATCCTCCAGCAAAATTATTCAAGGGAAGAAGAGCACTGCTTTGTTCTCCTGACTACCTACAAATTCTGTGGACCATGAATGCCCCAGAATTTTCTCTTTTCCTTACTTAGGTATTGCATCATGACCCAAGAGACCTTATCTATTGCAGGAAGGCGGACCCCTTCCAGGTCCCGAAACTGGGCTCTTGTCTAACACTCGGTAAATGAATTGTCCGGGGAGACACACGTGCTGACAAAGCAAGAGATTTTATTGGGAAAGGGGACCTGGGTGGAGAGCAGTAGGGTAAGGGAACCCAGGAGAACTGCTCTGCGGCATGGCTCGCAGACTTGCGTTTTATGGTGATGGGATTAGTTTCTGGGTGGTCTTTGGCCAATCATTCTAATTCATAGTCTTTCTTGGTGGCACACACATCGCTCAGCCAAGATGGATGCTAGTGAGAGGGATTCTCGGAAGTGGACGGACACGCAGTGTCTCCTTTCAACCTTTCCCGAACTCTTCCAGTTGGCAGTGGCTTATTAGTTCCGTATTCCTTATCAGGATCTCCTGTCATAAAACAACTCATGTAAATGGTTACTATGGTGCCTGGCCAGGTTGGGCAGTTTCAATCAGTGTGCTTCCCCTAACTGCTTTTTTCTCAAGAATCTCTGTGGTCAAAGATGAGGATTTGTGAGGTTTTATTTCACTAGAATATTTGCCACATCCTCCAGAAAAATTATTCAAGGGAAGAAGAGCACTGCTTCATTCTCCTGACTACCTACAAACTCTGTGGACCATGGATGCCCCAGAATTTCCTCTTTTCCTTACTTAGGTGTTGCATCATGACCCAAGAGACCTTATCCGCTTCTGTCTTCCTGCATTCACATCTCTGCAGCATACTTTTAACCCCATTGAATTTTTCTGAGCACCCCAGGCCTCCAAATGGGGCGTTGTTCAGGTGGTGTAATCAACTCTCAGATATTTACAATGAGGAAAGGACACAATAGTGTTGATGGGTGCAGAGGGCAGGAAGTCTGCTCAGAAAGGCTGCAACCCCAGCAGAGAACTTCCAGAGCCAGCTGCATGCCCTGCCAGCAGGAAGAGTCCTTGGTCAGGAAGAAAACTGGAGGGAGCCCTTTCTAAGTGGTTTGGACTCAGTGGACGACAGCCTTCCAGGAAAAGAGCACATGGGTTTTCAGGACACACAATGACTGTCTCCAATACCCAGGGGCAGTGATGTTGGGGGAGGCGGGCTAATTCTCTGTAGCTCTGAAGAGTGGACCTGGAACAAACGATGAAATGATAGACTCAAGCTCAGTTTTGATTGAATTGAAGGAACCTTCTTCAGATATTTGTGGCAACTCTCAAAGTTAATAATAATAATAGTACAGATCTGACTATCACTGGAATTGATTACAAATCGATTCTACCTGTACTTCAATAGACAGCAGTCAAGCAAAAAGAGAGTAGACCTCTCTACTGATCTCAAATACATAACATGGCAAACTCTAGAGTAGAAACCAAGACACACAAATTCTCTTTGAGAAAAGTCTTTTATGCCTGAGTGTGTTTGACACATTCCCTTGACATAGAAACTGTGGAGTGGAAGTTTCTCCCATCTCAGGGGAAGAATAGGTCAGTTTCCAAATTCTGAATCTTCCTGTTCTAAGAGGCTGAGTGAAACCAAAAATCTGATCCTTACAAAGCCCTTCTCATTGTGAGCTGGCAAAGGCCCAAGTAATAAGAGGCATGTATGTCATGTAAGTCAGTATGTCATTCGTTGTTTAGAATCATCAATTGCCCCATTATAATTAGAGGTAAAGAATCCATGTGTCAATGAAGGAGATAAAAGACCCAGGTTCAATCCCTGGGTTGGGAAAATCCCGTGGAGGAGGAAAATCCCATGGATAGAGGAGCCTGGTGGACTATAGCCCATGGGGTTACAGAGTCAGATACAACTGAGCATCTGAGCCATAGGTACACACACACATATCCTTCTTAAAAGAAGGAAGGATCTGTAAACAGACTTCCAGAGCTCTTTCTGGCTACCTACCCACCACAAAGATCAGACCATATTGGCCAGATGTAGAAGGCAGAGGAAAAGGGGAGATTTAAACTCCCCTTCCAAAAACAAAACAAACAGCAATTTTTCTTGCAAATCTCCAGATCAGGAGGGCTAAAATGATATATCAGATGGTTGCTTAAACTTGGGTTGATTTCAGCATATGCTGGGGTGTGGGGTAGATAGCCTGCCATCAACCCTTCCTGTCTTAAGACCTCATGAGACTTCCCTGTCCCACCCCCACTCCCATCTGAAAGTCATCAACAGTAAAGACAGCCCTTGGAGTTATGGAGAAACATCCAAAGGAAAATTGATAGCAACAGAGGAATTGCTGAGACAGGTGACCAAGCAGCCCTTGTGTCTTTCAATTCAGAAGTGTGACACTTTGGGAAATTCGTTTGTCTTTAGAGTGAAGTCCAATTTACAGATGTGGATATTGAGGCTTATAAGGGAGAAAGATTACTAAGAGTTGAAGTGTGAACAAGCATCCACGCCAAGAAGAGACAGGTGCCCTGAGAGGCTAAAGCTCTGTTAAAAGTCAAACAGCCACTCAAGGTCTTGGAAACAAGAAAACTGGACCAGATGTTCTGTGTCCTGTGGGCACAGCCAGCCAGAGGGTTAATGTTTTGTTTTCCCACCAAATAAAGAAGCATCATGGGTGGGTGGATGCAGTGTGCTTAGCTGCTCCGTTGTGTCTGACTCTTTGTGATCCTAAGGACTGTAGCTCCTCTGTCCATGTGGATTCTCCAGACAAGAATACTGGAATGGGTTGCCATAACTTCCTCCAGGGGATCTTCCCAACCCAGGTATTGAACCCAGGTCTCCTGCATTGCAGGCAGATTCTTTACCATCTGAGCCACCAGGGAAGCCCATGTGGGTTGAGTCGGGGGAGACTAAATCAGCTAAGGTCACTCCATGGTCTTTTGGCAATGGGGTACCCTTCTCCCTGCCTGAGTCTCCCTGTTCCCTTCCCAGGACTGAATTGTAATCCAATTGGGAGCCTGGGTGCTTGGAAGTCAAGACTGTAAACTGGAGAAACTGGACTCATGGTGGGGAGGATCAGCTGTGTTCTTGAATCTTTGCAGTCCAAGAGTGGCTGGGGGAAAGAACACATCTGCCCATGTGTGCCAGGCTTGGCTGCATGCCCCACTGAGAAAAGATGAGTTTGGAGACTGCTGCCCCTTTCTAGGGTTCCACAGAAAACATCTCACGGTTTTCTTTTATGCAGCCCCCAAATAACTCATCAATAGGAAAGGTGGGCGAACCTTCCTATATTTCCTTCTGGCTAGGTTACATCTTGGAAAGAACAAAAATCAATAGAGATCTGATGTCCAGCTTGCCTGAAACACTCTGGAGGAAGTTTCAGGATGTGGCAGGAAAGTAGTCTTTGCAGCTTTCATTGGATGAGGAGGAAGAAGGAACTAGGTGTCCTTTTTCTACCCCACCAGAAACCAGTTTTCAGGGAAGGAGAGGTGGGCTGACAAAGTCTGAGCTGGTTCTTTTGCTTCTCTCTGGTCTGTGTCCTGTCACATCACCAAAGGGGCTCTGCAGCCTGTGACAGAGAGAGAGTTCTCCTGGACTAAGTCAAGGAAGTAAAGGAGCTGTTCTCTGTGATTTCAAGAGCAAAGCAGAAATGTGATAGAAAACATGGGCAGTATGTCTCATAAACAGGAACAGAGGAAGGGCCTGAGGAGAGAGAATGGCGATTAGCTGTCTGGGTCTTGCCAATTATTATAAGCTCTGTTTATGTTTTCAACAAGTGATTTTCCATTGCTGGACGAGCAGCGCGTGTGAAGGTCACTGAGACAATCCTTTAGGCACCAGGAAAAATACAGACCGAAACAGACCCAGCCTTGCCACACTGGTGGGCTAGTGCCAAGACTGCACTGACTGTTCTGGTGTGGATTTTCCCTCCTTGCTTGTTACTCTCTTCAGAGCTGGACGTGAGGAGCTGGCTGAGGCCTCAGCCGCACACATCTGTCTGAAATGGCACAGTGAGGCACTGCTCCCTGTGGTGGTGGGATGTTGTCCTCACATGAAGCTTCTGCCCTGTGAGACCCTTGTCTGGTTGAGTCTTGTCTCAAATACTCTCAAACTTGGGAGTATTGTCTCCTTTTAAGAGAAGCCTCCCTTGACTCTCCACAGCACTTAATACAATTATAATCATCCAACTAATCATGTGCTTATCCATTTAGCATTTTCCTCTCAACTGTATTATAAGCTCTTTGGAGGGGAATTCTGTCAATCAACTTTACCACTTTATCTCGGGTGGCTCTAGTGGTAAAGACCCTGTCTGCCGATGCAGGAGATGTAAGAGACACAGGTTTGACCCCTGGGTTGGGAAGTTTCCCTGGAGGAGGAAATGGCCACCCACTCCAGTGTTCTTGCCTAGAGAATCCCTTGGACAGAGGAACCTGGCGAGCTACTGTTCATAGCGTCTCAAAGAGCACAACATGACTGGAGCAACTTAGCATGCACTAGAACAGAGCCTGGTACACAGCAGGTGCTCAACACCTACTTGTTGGATGAATGACTGAATGAATGAACACCATCATCACCCAGAAAGACACTGGTACCTGGAAAGAAAGGATACAGGCCCATGGCCCATGGATATTAGCTCATACAGATGAATTACTGTATGAGGTTGCTTAATAACAGTGAGTGAGTGGATGGGACGAGCAAAGGCAGAGGCATCCCACAGACTGGGATTCAAACCCCAGTCTTACCCACTTACCAACTTTGTGATGAGAAAGTTCTATGACCTCTGTTCCTCAGCTTTCTTACCTGTAAAGTGGGGAGAGAGATTACAGCTACCTCAGTGACACGCTGATTATAAAGTGTTTAACACGGTGCCTGGCACATAACAGGTGTGAAGTAAACAATACTCCTTTCCTCATAGTTCTCATACTTGACAACACAGAGGGGTAGCTGAGAGGTTTCAGCCTAAGAGATGGGGCCTTCAGGGAGAGACATCTTAGCGGGCACAGGTCAAGTTGGAATGAGACTCAAATGTGGGGGACTATGGCAAGAGGGATCCCGCCTGCCCCATCTTGCTAGGGGAGGAGCCAGCTCCTTGAGAGAAATGGGACAAGACAGGGACAGAGAAGAGAGTTTGCAGTCTCCAGGAGGCACACTCAGAAAGGTGGCATTAGCCCCGGTCCAAACACAGAGTTTGATGTGGCCTCTGCCCGGGATCGCCACCACTCTCTTCCTCCTGCAGCCTCCTGCAGACCCAGGCATTCCCACCTGTCAGTCTCAGGAGACAGAGAGAAGTGTTGGGAGAAGCAGAGAGAGCAGGTCTGAGGGCCAGGAGTGGTGGGGGGCTGGACACATGGCCACAGCTCCATCCCTTGAACATGCATGTTTCTCGTCCTTAAAAGAGGGATGATATGGAAGCAACCTAAGTATCCATCAACAGATGAATGGACAAGGAAGATGTGGCATATATACACGAGAGAATACTACTCAGCCACAAAAAAATATGAAATTTTGCCATTTGCAACAACATGGATAGACTTGGGGGGCTTCCTTGATAGCTCAGTTGGTAAAGAATCTGCCTACAATGCAGAAGACCCTGGTTCGATCCCTGGGTCGGGAAGATGCACTGGAGAAGGGATAGGCTACCCTCTCCAGTATTCTGGCCTGGAGAATTCCATGAACTGCAGAGAGTTGGACATGACTTGAGTGACTTTAAGACTTGGAGAGTATTCTGCTAAGTGAAATATGTCAGACAGAGAAAGACAAATGCTGGGTGATATTACTTAAAAATACAATAAACTTGTGAATATAATAAAAAAGAATAGACTCATAGATTTAGAGAACAAACTAGTGGTTACCATTAGGGAGAAGGGACAGGGGAGGGGCAAGATAGGGGAAGGAGATAAGAGATATAAACTATGATGTATAAAATAAATAAGCTATTTATATATTTTGGAGATTAATCCCTTGTCAGTCGCTTTGTTTGCAAACATTTTTTCCCACTCTGTGCATTGTCTTTTTTTGTTTGTTTGTTTATGGCTTCCTTTGCTGTGTAGAAGCTTTTAAGTTTAATTAGGCTCCATTTGTTTATTTTTTATCTTATGTTCATTACTCTAGAAGGTGGATCAAAAAAGATATTACTGCAATTTACGCCAAAGGGTGTTCTGCCTGTGTTTTCCTAAGAGTTTTACAGCATTTGACCTTACATTTAGGTCTTTGATCCACTTCAAGTTGTTTTTTAATGTATAGTGTTAAAGAATGTTTTAATTTCATTTTTTAAAAACATGCAGCTGTCCAGTTTTCCCAGCACCACTTAGACAATAGATTATCACTCAGATATTAAAAAAGAATGAAATAATGTCATTCGCCGCACCATGATTGACCTAGAGATTATCATACTAAGTGAAGTAAATCAGAGAAAAACAAACACCATGAATCACTTAAATGTGGAGTCTAAGAAAATGATACAAATGAACTTATTTACAAAGCAGAAATAGAGCCACAGACATAGAAAAACAAAGTTACGGTTACTGGTGGGGGGAATGAAGGGGGAGGGATAAATTGGGAGATTGGGATTGATGTATACACATTACTATATGTAAAATAGGTAACTAACGGGACTTCCCTGGTGGACCAATGGATAAGAATCAGCCGTCCAATGTAGGGGATGCAAGGCTCAACCCCTGGTCAGGGAGCTAAGATCCCTCGTGCTGTGGGCAACTAAGCTCAAGCACCACTACTAGAGACATCCGTATGCCACAACTACTGAGCCTGCGCACTCTGAAGTCAAGATAAGCCCTTGTGCCACAGCTAGAGAAGTACACATGTCACAATGAAGACCCAGTGCAGCCAAAATTTTTAAAAGTAAAAAAAAAAGAAAAAAAATGAAGCAAATAAAATAAACAGCTAATAAGAACCTACCATATATAGCACAGGGAACTCTACTCAGTACTCTGTAGTGACCTATCTGGGAAAAGACTCTTGAAAAGGAGTAGATAAATGCAATATATGCATATGTATAACTGACCCACTTTGCTGCCCGACAGAAACTCACACAACACTGCAAATCAACTATACTCCAACAAAAATTCTTAAAAAAACAAAACTATGAAAATACATTGTACAGCACAGGGAATGTAGCCAATATTTTTATAATAACTGTAAGTGGAGTATCCCTGGGGAAAGAAATGGCAACCCACTCCAGTATTCTGGCCTGGGAAATCCCATGGACAGAAGAACCTGGTGGGCTATAGTCTACAGGGTAGCAAGAGTCGGACACAATTTAGTGACTAAACCACTACCACCACCATAAATGGAGTATAACCTTTAAATATTGTGAACAACTATGTCGTACACCCCAAACTTACATAATGTTGTACACCAACCATACTTCAATAAAAAATAAATTAAAAATAGGGATGAGAGAGGCAGAGGCAGTGAAGACAACCTTCTGCTCACCCACCCACACACGCCTTTGCTCCTGCAACAAATGTTTAGCCAGCCTCACTGTCTATAGGAGACATGCCGGAGCAGAATGGTGGGCAAAGTAGACACGGCCCACGGCCTGCAGAGTCCAGTAGGAAAGAGATCTCCGTGAGTGCTGAGTTCTGGGTCGGAGGTGGGGATAGGGCAGAGGTGAGAAATCCAGATCCAAATTCCTTTGCTTTGCTTTTCTTCAATGACTTTAGTTTTCTGAGCCCACAACCATCTTCCTCCCTGAGGAAGGAAATAGAGCAAAAGCCCAGTGATCTAGGTCAGCATACTGCGGGCACCTGGGCCAGACCATCCACCCTGAGACACAGAACTGCTGGGCGAGGCTTGCTTGACAGGGATGAAGGTATCGCCTGGAGGGCGAGCGCCCTGACCCACCTTCCAGGAGCAGGGCTGCCTCCTCAGTGCTACACGTACTCTCTCACGGGATCCTTACCCAGGGCCCGCGGACCAGGTGCTCCATACTCCAGTTTATAGATTAACAAACTGAGGCTGAGACAGGTTAAGAAACCTGGCCGAGATTTCACAATTACTCAGAGGTGGAGTCGAGACCTGAACCGACCAACCCAAGAGCCCAGGGGCTTATTCTCCCTCGACTCACTGCCTCCTGACTGGCCTTCCTGCGGCCCTGGCCAGCTTGCCGGAGGTGTCCTGGTCACCCTGCTCCCCCTCCCATGCAGCCACAGCCCCCACCCCAGGACAGCACATGGGCAGAGGCCCAGGACCCCCAGAATCAAGCCCTGACTCCCACACTGAGCACCCGCTCCGTGGCAGGAATTTCCAGCCCTCTTCTCCCTTTTGGCAGCAACAAGTGTGAGAGTTTCCCCCTCCTCCTGGCCCCATCCAGAGAAACAGGGCACTGCCGAGCAGCTGGCAAACCCAGAACCAAACACCTGTGGCCAGATATTACAGCTGCATGTGTGAAATGCGATCTGTCTACAGCGCCTGTCACGTGCCAGGTCCAGTTGTTGTACTGGGCAGGTTGGAAGGGGATCCACTGAAGAGGCCTTTCCAGGGCAGAATTTCAAAGCACAGGCACCCACCCCTTCCCTTCTCCCACCTCCAGAATTTTACTTGCTCCTCTTCTTTGCGCTAGGCATTTCCTGCTGGCTTTGCCCTTCACCAGCCCAAGCAGAGCAGGGACCATGTGGAACTTGTGCGATCTGGATGGTAATAAAGGGGCTCCATGCTCTCCCACGGCTTTTCATCTTCAAAGCAGTTGTTTGATTTCTTGTTCCAAGGGCTACACATCTGGCTGAAACTGTGGATGGCAGTCTGATGGGTTACCCTTAAAGCTGGTCCTGGGAGACACCAGAGGCAGCTGCAGTTTGGCTCAGCATCCACCTGGGGTGGTCACCTCACCCTCATCCCTGAGGCTGCAGACACCCAGCACTCCAAAGTCCAGCTCCTCTGCTTCACAGAGACCTGCTCACTTCTCGCCAGTCACTTCCAGGGCTTTGGTTGATGTTCACAACCAGCCTGCATACGAAAAAGAGGAAAGATAGGACATTTCACAAGTGCTAAAGAGGGTGGAGGGAGGAGCCAGAGAAGAGAAGAATGAAGTGCTTCTGAATATTATTAATAACTCACAGAGTGCCTGTCACTGGTAGAGATGGCCTGGGGCAGGTGGGTAGAGTTTTCACTCACAACCAATGCTGCCAAATTTACCTGATGGAACATAAAGAGGAAGCAAAATCCAAAATGGCAGCTCATGCCTTCAGTTGGTCCACCTGCCCCGAATGCTATGAGCTCCATGATGCTTCAGGCTCCTTCTGGGGCTGGCCCAGCTTTCATGGGACATGCTGATTGCATGCAACAGACACCTTTATCAAACCCAAATACTTTATTCAGATCATCTTGTTTATTCATTGTCAGTCAACTAATATTTCCTGAATCAGTCCTCACTGCAACCTTATACTGTAGTTTCTAATCTATCCCCAATCCACAGATGAAAAAAACTGAGGCTCAGTAAAGTACTTTTCAAAGGGGCATCTGGGTAGTAAGCGGTAGAGCAAGATCTGGGCTTATAGCTGTCTGGGCCTCAAAGTGAATGAATAAAACCGGACCCTGGGCAATTGCTTTCCCCATCCTCAAGTACCAGGCTTGGAGGAGGTCGGAAGTCAAGCGTGGGTCTGACCTACTCCCGATGCACTGAAAGGAGAAACTGGAAACTCAGTTTCCAAAGTTCTTCTCACTTTGATCTCTTTCTTCAACTTTCTTTCCAACTGAAAAAAAGAATGTTTTAATTCCAGAAATCATTTTCTGTGGATCAAAAATTAGTTGTTGCTCGGCCATGTTGAAAGATTCCACGGAGACTGTATGTGTGTGCCCCGTGCTGCACGCCAATCCAACATCAGCCTTGTCACCACTTAAGGTGGCACTTTCTTGGTTCTATACAGAACGTAATTTTCACTTGGCCCTGAAAAATCAATATGGAAAGACTCTAATTCCCCAGATTTCAATTTTTCAATAAAAAAGTGAAAATGAAACTCTGTGGGATTGCAGCCAAAATGGTGCCCCTGAGCCAACTGCAGTCTGGAGGGAAACTCACCGAGGGTTTCAGAGCAAAGCACCAACTTTTGACTTTGCTCTCCTCAGATAACATGGCAGCTGGGAAAGGAAGCAAATGGGATTGATGAGTCCACGTGAGGGTGAGCAGCAGTCCATCACAGGAAGATGTCTCACTCCAAAGAGATTTACTGCAGATTTCAGGCCATCCTGGGGTGCTGTTGATGGGCAATGTGGTAACAGGCAAAGAGCTGAACTTTGGACTTAAGACATAAATGCATTAAAATCCTACCTCCATCATGTAATAGCTTCTTTCCACTTAGCAGCTCTGATCATCCTGTTCTTTTAACCCCAAAGAAGAAGAAGAGTCAGAGTTGTTGACTGGGTTCTCGGGGGGGAAGTGGAGAAAGTACATGTGAAGGCACCAGCATGATGCCTGGCTCAGAGCAGACTTTTAGTAGGGTTAGTTTCCCTTTGGCTGCCTGGCCTCCTCTTTCCCTATAACTTTATAACGGGGGCTGAACAGCTGATACCCTTCAGTATGTGGTGTTGTCAGCAGAGGGCCATAGTCAACTATTGAGTTACCCAGCCTGGGACCTCCCAATCCACCCATGCCGATGACAGACCTAAGAAAGATGTCACCACCCATCTCCAGAGACCCTCTAAAATGAGACCACCAGGGTTCCTCGCCTCCTCCAGCCATGGCTGTTTGACACTGAGCCAAGAACAAGAAGAGCACCCCACCCCGCAGTGTGCGGCCTGGTCCTGTAACGTGAGCTGACCCTGTGCCCACTGGCTGTTCTGCCTGAGCCCAGGGCAGGTCGACCAGCAGAAGCTGGAGTCCTGGGCCTCTGAGGCACTGCCACATGATCCTGGGTGGGTCATGCAGCTTGAGTGCTTCTGACCCTCAGCTGTCCAAGAGGTTAATAATAGTGGGGCATGCTTGGATCCAGAGCAGCAGGATTTTGCAAAGAAAAGTCACCATAACAAGTGCGATGACAGGACATTATGAGAGAACTTTTTTTTAAAAAGTCCACCTAACACTGAGGTCTATTATTTCCAGGCTTTGCTCTTCTCCACATTCTGAAACAAAGCAGATAGTGAAGGCCATCGTGATAACACCCACTTCTATCCCCACTGAAGATAGATCAGTCCTATGCGGGGACTCTTGTGCCAACCTCAGTAGCTTCCAGACCTATACCTGGAGGCTGTGGAGGGTGGAAGCGCAGAGGGAAGAATGGAAGAAGAGGCTAACTGCTTCACACACTGGGCTGTAGTGACTGGCCCGCCTGCACCACCCCCAGGTCCATCAGGACTGTTCCCAGCAGAAGAGATGTAACTCTCCAGGAACTGTGGTTAGCAGACCGTGAGGGGATGGAGTAAGAGACAGGCACAAACAACGGAGGCCAGAAACAATAGAAAAGTATTCTGAATTTTTTTAGGAAATCAAAATAAGTACAAAAGCCCTCCTCGAAACATGCTTCAGTTCAGTTCAGTTCAGTCGCTCAGTCGTGTCCGACTCTTTGCGACCCCATGAATCGCAGCACGCCAGGCCTCCCTGTCCATCACCAACTCCCGGAGTTTACAGTAGATGGACTAAATAGAGACTATTTGGTTGATGTTAAGAATTGGGCTTGGGGAGCTTTTAAGACAGTGTTTGGGGGCTGGGCATAGGGAGGGGGACCACTGACCCAGGGTGATAACAGATTTCCCGAGTGAAAATGCCATGGATGACTGATAGGTCACTGGGACAAGAGCTGCCTAGAATGTGCCCACAAAGTAGTTTATATATATACAATCTCATCTAATAACAAAGAGTCAGACACAACCTAAATACGTAACAATGGAGAGCTGGCTACGTGCAGTTGAATACCATTATGCTTTTCAGCTCAGTTTTGTCACTCAAATGTGTCCTGGCGTCCGACAGCATTCTAGGCTTCCCTGTCCATCACCAGCTCCCGGAACCTGCTCAAACTCACGTTCATCAAGTCGGTGATGCCATCCAACTATCTTATCCTCTGTCGTCCCCTTCTCCTCCTGCCCCAAATCCCTCCCAGCATCAGTCTTTTCCAATGAGTCAACTCTTCGCGTGAGGTGGCCAAAGTACTGGAGTTTCAGCTTTAGCATCAGTCCTTCCAATGAACACCCAGGACTGATCTCCTTTAGGATGGACTGGTTGGATCTTCTTGCAGTCCAAGGGACTCTCAAGAATCTTCTCCAACACCACACTTCAAAATCATCAGTTCTTCGGGACTCAGCTTTCTTTATAGTCCAACTCTTTCATCCATACATGACTACTGGAAAAACCATAGCTTTGACTAAATGGACTTTGTTGGCATAGTAATGTTTCTGCTTTTTAATATGCTGTCTAGGTTGGTCATAACTTTTCTTCCAAGGAGTAAGCGTCTTTTAATTTCATGGCTGTACTCACCATCTGCAGTGATTTTGGAGCCCAAGAAAATAGCCTGTCACTGTTTCTATTGTTTCCCCATCTATTTGCCACGAAGTGATGGGACCAGATTCCATAATCTTAGTTTTAGGATGTTGAGTTTTAAGCCAACTTTTTCACTCTCCTCTTTCACTTTCATCAAGAGGCTTTTTAGTTCCTCTTCACTTTCTGCCATAAGGGTGGTGTCATCTGCATATCTGAGATTATTGATATTTCTCCTGGCAATCTTGAGTCCACCTTGTGCTTCATCCAGTCTGGAATTTTGCCTGATGTACTCTGCATATAAGTTAAATAAGCAGGGTGACAATATACAGCCTTGACGTACTCCTTTCCCTATTTGGAACCAGTCTGTTGTTCCATGTCCAGTTCTAACTGTTGCTTCTTGATCTGCATACAGATTTCTCAGGAGGCAGGTCAGATTGTCTGGTATTTCCATCTCTTGAAGAATTTTCCACATTTTGTTGTGATCCACACAGTCAAAGGCTTTGGCATAGTCAGTAAAGCAGAAGTAGATGTTTTTCTGGAACTCTCTTGCTTTTTCTATGATCCAATGGATGTTGGCAATTTGATCTCTGGTTCCTCTGCCTTTTCTAAATTCAGCTTGAACATCTGGAAATTCATGGTTCATGTACTGTTGAAGCCTGGCTTGGAGAATTTTGAGCATTATTTTACTAGCATGTGAGATGAGTGCAATTATGTGGTAGTTTTAACATTCTTTAGCATTATTCCTTTAAATAATTCCTTTATAAATAAATTAAATAATGTATATAAATTTATATATGTTTTATTATAAATCTATATAATTTATATAAACAAATTAAAGGAACATTATTCCTTTAAAGGCTATTAAATTGAATGCTATTATTTCTTTAAAGGCTATTAAAATGGTGTTAAACATTTACATACCTTGATATAAAAAAGTGTCCTCAAAATACAGTATTGGGTGAAGAAAGTAGCGTCTATAAAATGTATAATATGAGCCTGTTTATGTAGAAGGAAATCCACAAATCAAGTGTGAAGTGAAAGTCGCTCAGTTGTGTCCGACTCTTTGTGACCCCATGGACTGTGGCCTGCCATCCTCCTCTGTCCATGGAATTATCCAGACAAGAATACTGGAGTGGGTAACCATTTCCTTCTCCAGGAGATGAAACCCGGGTCTCTTGCATTACAGGCAGATTCTTTATCATCTGAGCCACCAGGAAGGCCCCCATGCATCAAGTGGTATCCTGAAACACAATCACAAAAATGTTACCTGTGGTGTTCATCGGGGGATGAGACCTTGAGTGGCCATTTTTCTTTCTTCCTTGTTCACTTGTGTATTATTTGTTTTTCTTACAGACAGCATTTACTTAAAAAACAAAAGCACTATAAAAAATCCATCTCTGTAAAAAATAAAATTCACCTTTTCACCTTAGTGAAAATTTATGATTAAACCGTGAGAAGGGCATTGAACATTCTCCTATTTTCCAGGATATACCACGATTAACAGAGTAAAGCTCTCTGACTTCCTAATATCATAAACATACTGGGGAGAAGAGACATAGAATAAGATGCCATCCAAGCCTAACAAGTCACCCTTCTCAACCTTCTTGCAAAGAAAACTGACACATATCTCATAAGGTCTATTTTTACATAGTCATTTCCTCCCTTTTTTCTTTAGCACTTTTCATTCAAACGTGTATGGGTATCCCCCACTGTGCAAAAATTTGCTTTTATGAAAGACCAACATTATTATCTGCTTTTCCCAACTGAAAGAAATCTGAAGAGGACTCTTGATTTTTATGAGAATAGTACTCAGCATACATTTTGCAGAGAGCCATTAGAGAGTCAGGGTACATCTGGAGCTGCAAGAGTGGCTCCCAAGCTCCTTCCCCGGGAACCACGCTCAGCAGCTCAACATCCAGCCATCAGAGCTTTGAACTGGGTCTGTGAATGTCTGTACTTTATCTTGATTTATTTTGCATCCATTGGCAAGATGTGTCTTACAATAAATGCTTCTTCGATTTACAAGCCATTCTGGCTTTTGAAAGTTTTCACAGGAACGCTGTAGTTTCAGGAAGGGGTGGGAGTGGGGGGAACCTGTATTGAGCTTGTGCTGTTTGTAAGACCTTCTATCTGGAAGCCATCCCTTCATCTGTTTGCCATACTTTGCCACAGGCCCGTTACTCAAAATAGTCATGGAGACCACAGTGGAAGGAGGAACCCATCCATCTGAGTCGTTTGGTTCATGGAGCAAATTGACCCTGGCTTTGGGGCACCTGAAGCTCTCATAATGAAGTCGGTTTACAAAAGTGGCTCTTCCCGCCATGCTCATGTGCAAAGTTGAAGCATCATGCAGTCCTTGCTCACTCAATATTCATTCATTCAGTATTTACTGAGTGCCCACTGTGTGTCAGGATAGAGCTAAATTCTGGGTCCCCAGCAGTGAACAAAATAAAACTCTCTACCCTTGGGGAGCTTATATTCCAGTGGGAGAAGTCAGACAGTCAAACTGCTCATTTCAGGCTGTAGTAAGTGCCATGCTGAAAGACAAAGCAGGGTGAAGGGGGCAGAGGGGCGATGTTTCAGATGGGGTTCTCAGGAAAGTCCTCTCTGGTAAGATGAGCAGCCTGAGGGAAGTGAGGTGAGAGCCATGAGGACACCTGAAGGAAGGGCATTCCAGGCAGGGGCACAGGATGTGCAAAGGCCCTGTGGTAGAGCTGGCATGGCATATTCCATGTACCAGAAGCAAGTCAGTGCAGCTGGGACCCAGCAACCATGAGGAGCAGGAGGAATAGAGGTGAGTGATGAAGGAGAGGCCAGGCTCTGCAGCTCTGGGGGCTGCTGTCAGGACTGGGGTTACATTTGAGCAGAGTGGAGAATCTTGGTGAGGCTCTGCAGCTCCGGGGGCCACTGTCAGGACTGGGGTTACATCTGAACAGAGTGGAGAAGCTTGGAAGAGCTTAAGCAGAGTTCCATGAGCTAACACGGTAGAGGCTGCACGTTTGTTCTTTTCAGAAACAGAATAGAGAAAAGAAGATACCAAATAAACAAAAAGAGGCAGTTTTTAAGAAAAAGAAATGAAAAAGTATGCTACCCAAAAGGACTGTGAACACTTCATAGGTTCCTTCCTTCTCATAATAACAATTAACATCCTATGGATCTAATGTCTTTCCCTAAAAAGCTCATAAATAATAGTCAGTCAATGGTCTTGGACAATAGAACTTGTCACAGGACAGCAATAGGAGCTTCCAGCAAAGCAGGGAGTCCCTTTGGGTCACAGAGGACTTGTCCCTACTTTGCCAGAGTTGACGGCATTTCCCTCCTCTCTCTGCATCCAAGGTACACCCTGGGCATATGCAAAGGATAACAAGCTGCATCTTTCTCTTATGTAGGTCAAAACTCATAGTCTTGTCATGTTTTATCTTCAGTACTAAATTAATTTAAATATGGTAATAATAAAAGTATTAATAAAATGAAGTAAAACTAATATTTGGGGTTCCCTGATGGTTTAGTGCTAAAGAATCTGCCTGCAATGCATGAGATTCAGGAGACATGCGTTCTATCCTTAGGTCGGGAAGAGCCCCTGGAGGAGGGCACGGCAACCCACTCCAGTATTCTTGCCTGGAGAATCCCATGGACAGAGGAGCCTGCTGGGCTACCATCCACGGGGTTGCAGAGAGTCAGACACAACTTAGCAACTGAGGCACCACCAAGGTACTATCTGTGCGTGCTAAGTCGCTTCAGTCATGTCTGATTCTTTGTGACCTTATGGACTGTAGCCCACCAGGCTTCTCTGTCCATGGGATTCTCCAGGCAAGAATACTGGAGTGGGTTGCCGTGCTCTCCTCCAGGGGATCATCTCCACCCAGGGATCAAACCCACGTTTCTTATGTCTCCTGCATTGGCAGGCAGGATCTTTTACCACTAGCGCCACAGCCAATGTCTTAGTCGTGATGGATACTTTGTAATTTCCAGGCCTTTAGAGTTAGAGTTTTCCTTTTTCCATCAGGACCCACTTTTCTGTGTTACGCTTAAGGAGACGGTCCTTATTACATGCATTAGCTCAAAGGAAAGCTGGTACTTAAAATTCCCACTCATGGATTTCAGGGTGAAAGTGAAGTGAAGTTGCTCAGTCGTGTCCGACTCTTTGCGACCCCATGGACTGTAGCCTACCAGGCTCCTCAGTCCATGGGATTTTCCAGGCAAGAGTACTGGAGTGGGTTGCCATTTCCTTCTCCAGGGGATCTTCCCGACCCAGGGATAGAACCCGGGTTTCCAGTATTGTAGGCTGACGCTTTACTGTCTGAGCTACCAGGGAAGTGGATCTCAGGATAGGATAAGCATCATGGTGTGAAGAGAGAGGAAGAGGAGAGGAGAGACGTGGATATTTTTAAAGAGGGTGGGAAGAGGGGGGAGGGAGAATGCTCTCACAGGCACTGAAAGTCAGGGCACAGAGTATGCAGAGTCGGCCTCCCACCCCCAGCAGTGCACACAGAACACAGAGAGAGGTTTGAGGCTGCTTCCCCACCTGAAGTCCTTCCACTGATTATAGAACCACCTTGTAAAGTCACTCTCAGAACAAAGCTCTTGCTGAAGGTGTCCCACACCCTGGGGCTGGCCAGTTGTGTTCAAGGCGGGGTTTCCCGGCAGAGCCGCCCATGCCATGTGGGCCGCAGCTGTATCCAGGACCCCCACGGAGGGTCTCTCTGCCTCCCGCCCCACTCCCCTCACTTGGGTCCCGTGTGCTTGGCCGCTCTTGGCACGCGTCCACCCCAGCAGGCCGGTGTCAGATCAGGAGCCGTCAGTGCAGGCAGGTGGGCTCAGCTCTCCAGGCTCTGCCTATGGGGCTCATCGCAGGGCTGGGGAGATGGTGGGGGATGGAAACCCAGCAAGAGGGTGGAAAACGATGCTTCAGTCGTCTGGACACACAACTAGAAGGAGCCCTTCATTCAGGCACGACCCTGCCCTGGGGGACCACGGCGCTTTAACTTTCGGCCTTAGAAACTCATCCCGCAATCATGAATTGAGCAGCTGCAAGTCCCCCCACCCTTTTTTTTTTAATAAGAAAAGCAAGAATGATATTTGTTACATCTTGATAAATGTGAAAGCCTCTCTCTGTTCGCGTTGGTGCGTGACCTTGTTCACTGTGACAGGGTGTCTGGAAATGGCCATTTGTTCGAGTCAACCTAACTCAAACCAATCTGAAAACTTAAAAAGTGTCCTGCCCACTGGAGAAGCCCACAGATGCAATCTTCTTTGTGTAAAATGGAACCCACTACATCATCAAGGGGTATTCCAAAAGATGGCCACCCAAATATCACCCCTGGTTGTCTTTGGAGGGTAAGACCTTGAGTGATTTTTTTCCTTTCATCCTTGTTCTCCTCTGTATTATTTGGGAAGAGGACAGCGAGAGAAAGACCAACAGCACACAGCTCTCTCCTTGAGGAGAGACCAACCCAAAGACCACACAGAGCTCCGTGCCCCGCAAAACACGGTCATCTATTTACTGCTCTCAAAACTTTTCCACCAGAGCATTTCTGCACGATCGGAGGACAGTGAAGCTGAGCGCCTGACATAACCCACCGACGATGCTGACTTCTTAAAAGCCTGTGTTTCTCCCTAAAATTCATGCAAACGTTGTGTTACACTTCACAATATATTGTTGAAGTATAAAAATGTCCTTGGTGGTCTATCATGAAGCAAAATTAATGGTCCAAGAAAGTGCTCCAGGTTTATCCTGTGACTCTCCATGCGCCCAAGCTTCGCAAGTGGTACACTGGTAAAGAGTCCACCTGCCAGTGCAAGAGACCCAAGTTCAACCCCTGGGCGGGGAAGAGCCTCTGGAGTAGGAAATGGCAACCGACTCCAGTATTCTTGCCTGGAGAATCCCATGAACAGAGGAGCCTGGCGGGCTATAGTCCATGGGGTCGCAAAGAGTCAGACACAGCTGAGCAGCTAAGCACTTCCTGTGCCCAGGGTGACTGTCAGGATTTCCAGGATGAGGGCCTCCCAGAGCAGCAAGGAGGCAGCAGTGGACCCAGATCCAGGCTTCACAGACTTTAGATTCTCTGCTAGTCTCCTTCCCCTAGGGAAGCTTCCCTGGTTGAGTAATGCAGGGTTCTTTAAGTCTGAAGTGCTGGTCAGGTGAGCTTAAAATGGGCTTACCTGAAATGTATCAGAATCCTTACACTAGAATTGCTTATGAAACAACTTGCAGGCTCCAAAAACTTCAGCTGCATCAGTAATTCCTCACCAATCCTCGGTGAGATCTTACGGTATATCCTGGACATGCCTTTGACCCCTCGGACTGGGATTTACACTTGCTGGCTTTTATTCTATTTTCAGGCTTTTTCTAGACCTACAAAACCTGTTTGACCACAGCCCTTAAGCCTTTATGACCGAGATGAGCCACCTTGACTAACAGCTGACACCGCTGGCAGACACAGCACTTCAGCTTTCCTCAAACTTACAGTCAACCCTTAGCACCACAGCGCAGGCTTCCCAAGGCACTTGAGGAAAAGTCACTTGCAGTCTGTCTTCTGGGGACACTCATCTTGTTTTGAGGCTATTCTTGTGGTCAATAAAGATGAAGAGTTTATGCAAGTCCATAGAAACATTCTGGTACACTTTCTGGTTCTCATCTTGGATCGGACAGCAAGCTTTAATCGTTTAGGCTGAAAAAGACCAGTTCTGGCCATTTACACTGGAGAACAGATCATGCCGGTTATCATGGATTTTGGACAAATCTTATGCCAATGAACTGAACCTTTGGATATTGTCTTAGGAAGGTCTTAGGACAAGCACACTTCCCCTGTGAAAGGTAAAGCAGCTGTGACAGCCACTGAAACATACATGACGACATCTGGTCTGTTCTTTAACCTCTCCTATCTAACCTGTGGCCAAGGTCGTGCTGTAAAAATTAAAGTTTGTTGTTGTTGTTTAGTCGGTCTTTTGAAACTCCCTGGATGGTAGTCCACCAGGCTCCTCTGTCCATGAGATTCTCCAGGCAAGAATACTGGAATGGATTGCCATTTGCTCCTGCAGGGGATCTTCCCAACCCAGGAATCAAACCCGTGTCTCCTGCATTGACAGGAGGATTCTTTACCACTGAGCCACTAGGGATGCCCATAAATTAAAGTACTAAGATTTATTCAGAGTGTCCCTGACAAAAGGGTTTTGCCAGCAATGGAGAGAGTAAAGAAACTGAACAGAAATGTCTCAATCAGCTTTTTTTTTTTTCCATCAAAATGGTGATAACAGAACAATGAAGTCACACAGTGTCAGAAGCACAAAACTGCTGCTCCTCACACACTTGAAATATTATTGATACCTGGAATCAACTAGTCTAAAAAGGAAAAAAAATATAAATTTTTCCTTCATATTGGATTTTTAGGGCTGAAAATGTGCTGTTTGCTAAAACAAAACAAAACACCAGCTACTAAATTGCTAAATGATGTCAGGCAGGTCAGATTTTTTGGAAGAACTTTTGTTCAGATCAGTATGCTTTACGAGTGAAGTTGGCTACAAGTATCAGAAAACATTGCTATAGTGGCTTAAAGAAATAGGCTTTTATTCCTCTCTTAGGACAAGGTTTGGAGGTGGCAGTCCAGGGCAGGTGTGGTGTCTCAATGATGCACTCAGGGACCAGATCCCTCCCATCTTTCTGCTTCTCACTCCATTCTTAACCTGGCCAGGCTTCCATACTCATCTGCTGACTGACACCTGGGCCTTTGACATCTACCTCCTGGAAGTGAGGTGGGAATAAAGAGTAAAAGAGGCTTTCTCCTCGTAAACCTGAGCCTTTTTATTTATAAAGGACATTCTCCCGAGGACTTCTTCCGACTTCTCACTGGCCTGACTATGCTAAGTGGACTCCACCAGCTGTATGTAGAATGACAGTGTTGTTGGTCAGCCATGCTGCTACCCAAAAATGAAACTGGGGCTTTCTAAGACAGAAGTCTGGGGAAGTCCTACATGGTAGGTGAAGAATGAGACGTATCTGCCACAGTGACTGGGACCTCGCGAGGAATTTTGCAACCTCTATATGAGTCAGGATCCATCCTACCGAAAATTTCAACAGTTGTCTACCAGATTCACAGCCAGTCTGTGGCTACAGTGAATGGCACCAGACCGAAAGCAAGTGTCCCAAGGACTATGATGCCTGTGGCCTTAAACGAGGGGAAAGAATGAGATTACACGTATCTTCTTCTAGCATTCTGATGGTGCATAGCAAAATCATCACCAGATGTTACCAGTTAGGCAGTTCATTCGTATGGCTCATGTTTGAATACACAATTTTCCTTTATGGCTAAGAAAGTGATTCCTTTCTCTCCCACTCACTCTTCCTTTTCTTCATGTTGACTATTAGACAAGGCTACTTAAATTCCCTTTTTCCAATGATTTGAACAGTTGACTATACCTCTCAGCACTTTCTAGAATTGTGCCCTGGCATTGCTTGTCATGCAATGACATGTTCTTCCTTAAGGAGGTTCCTGCCCAGGACCAACTGACTCGGTAAATTTCTGAACAATGTCAATAGGTTAGGTTTAAAATTAAATATTCACATCTTTCAAAGTCCTGTTGGCATCTACAAACACTATTTTATAAATTATTCACAGTTCATAACTTGCTAATAGCTAGTGATATTATTTTGAATATATGGCTTACTGCACAGTATTACTTATAAATCTAAATAGCAAGATTTATACGTGCTGGGTTGCTTGCTAAATAACACCTTTACACAATCAAATTGTATTTGGCTTATGCTTGGTTATGACCTTCAGATCATATAAAAAAAAAAAAAACTCCTCTGTATAACCAGTCATTTTTCTCTCTCAAACCTGGGATTCCATGGAGTTTTATTCTAAGTACACAAACTCCACAGGCAAGAAAAAAACATGTCTAGTAAAAGAAGGGGCCATGAAAACTGAGTTCCTTCTACTAAAACTAAAGAAGTCAGGCAGTTAAAAACACCTAGCAGGAAACACATTGCCGTCTTGTATTAATATTCACCCTCATCTAGTACTCGTGATGTTTCTTCATTTCATAAGAATGTGATTCACTCCTTCTTTGGAAAGACCACCCTTTGCCAGGACAAATGTAAATACCTTCACAAAGGCGTAAATTTAAGAGAACAGCATATTTGAAAGACTGTCTCCTCGCTGCCCTAGAGCAGGGGAACCAGCAGCACGTGGTGAAAGCCAGCTTTGAGCCCAGGTACTCTCGCTCCAAAGCCCATGTCTTCCCTATTGCGCACCTTCGAGCCCCACCCTGCAACACCACCAGCCAACACTCCGGCCAGAGGGGACCCTGTGGATTTCATACACTGCTGGGGGAAACCCTCACCCCAGCTCTTAGGAAAAAGGGGAAGAATTATTTGAACTGGGAAGCCCGGAGCACCCAAGCCAGAGCAGTAAGAGTGTGCCCCACCCAGCAATGTAGAATTGAAGGAGAAATAGGGGAACAGCAACAGCACAAACGCTAAGTGTGAAAAGGCCAATTGATGAAGTTGCTCTCTCGTGTGCAAACAACAGAGCTATAAAAAGAACTTTTCAGCTTCTCAGTCAAACCTTTGTGGTATCTCCACCCCAGAAACAGCCTCAAAATTAAACTCTCAACTTCTTATTTAGGGGCCAGTTTCATTTGAATGTGTCCTTATTTACCTCCTCTTAGGTCAGAATGACGCTGCCCCCAGCCCCAAGCCAAGCTCAGCTGGACAACCTAATGTACACTCAGAGCTCAAGAAATCTTTTTTTTTTTTTTTTTAAAGAAGCCCCATCACCAGCCTGTATTTAAGAAGTAGCAATCACATATCCAGCCAAAGTGAAATTAAGAAATTTGCATGTCATTTATTAATATCTCTCCTGTCTGTCAAGCAGCCTTCAAAAACATGTTTTCCTCCTTTAGAAAGAAGCAGATCGGAATGAGAAGAGTCACACAAAGGACCTCAGACTAGGCTATGTTTTTCCAGGGGGGAAGGAGGACAGTGGCCAACAATACATCCTCCTCCCCATCCTAACATCTGGAACGTTCTTTCCTACCTAGAGCCACTCGTATCTTGTCTTCAGAGTGGTCTCCTCCCCAGCACAGTCTATCTTGAAGTCAAAAGAGTCATTTGAAATACTCTAAGAAAGCTAGATTAGGAACTTGTTGCTTCATTAAGAGGGACAATGATATGGTGCTGCTGGAAAAAATGTGCTTATGTTTCAGAAGTAAAAGCAAAGCATTTGGGGAAGAAATATAATATTTCTGAGTTACTTTAAAATACTTCAGTAAAATTTTTTTAACATAAAATAAACATAGCAAAATGTTAACCAGTTACATATCCAGATAAGAGTCAACTCATTAGAAAAGACCCTGATGCTGGGGAAAATTGAAGACAAAAGAAGTGAGCACTAGAGGATGAGATGATTAGAGAGCATCACCAACTCAGGACATGAATTTGAGAAGACTCCAGGATATAGTGAAGGACTGTGAGCTGCAGTCCATGGGATCACAAAGAGTCAGACACATCTTAGCGACCGAACAGCAACAGTAAAGTGTCCATTATACGTTTCTCTCCACTGTTCTGTGTGTTTGAACATTTTCATGACAAAAATCCCCAAAACTCCCAGATGGAACTTGCCCAAAATCCCTGCCCCTCTTGGCCTCTCATGCTGCTGGTCCTCACTGTAGGCTCTTAGTCAGTGTTGCCAAGGAGCTGGACACTACAGCCAGAAGGGAGGTCAATGGTGACTGTAACTATAATATCATTCAGGACACTTTGTCCATGTGCCAGGCACCGTTCAAAGCACTTTATATGAATTACATCACTGAATCTTCACAGTACCCTATGCAGAGGCTGAATTAGTGACTCTGACCCCATTTTACTGAGAAGGAAAGGGACACCTAGAGGTGTTAGCATGGCCAAGGCCACTCAGCTAGTAAGTGGCACAGCCAGAATTTCAACCCAGGCGGTTACATTATTAGGGTAAATTACTTATTTGATTATTTGGCCGTGGGTGGGTGCATTCTTTCCTTACTTTCCCCCAAATGGGTTCAGATTATATGGTCTCTGAAAATCATTGGCTGATATATTCTTAAGTTCATTGTCCAAGTACTGGCTCACAGGAGATTGGCAGCAGACACTGGGAGGATGTAAGAAGCAGATCATCACCTTGGGCAGGCAAGACTCCCCACCAAAAAAAAGATCAGACAGGAGTTGCTGAAGCCCATTTTGACCTCCTACCAAAGCCCACAGGTCAGATTATCCAAGACTGAATGGCCCAGTCATTGGATGATGAAGGCTCTTCCAGGAGAAGCCCAAAGCTAAGGCCAGACTCCTCAGGTAGCTAGTGAAGTCCCTTCAATGGATGAGTGTATTTGCTCTCACTGTCATCTGCCTCGGGAAGAAGTCTGTATGAATATTGGAGTGAGCACCTAAAAGGAGGGCCTTGGACTCAAGGAAGGTGGTCACTCATTCCCTGGATCCTGAAGAGTGAAGTACAGACTCTGGGCAGGGACGGACAGGCTCAAGGGTTCTCCCAGTAAGCTAAGACCTCACTTACCAGTGTCCAGGGAGCAAGAGAGAGATTTCCAAAGAGGGGGGTCTCGATAGAAGGCCGTGGCTTCTGACAGCGACAAAGCACAACGCAGACAGGTCAGAGGACCACATGCGCCTTCCTGGGCCTTGCTAGAGAGCTGTCCTGGCTGAAACACCCAGCTTCTCTGGCCGCACAACTGGTCTACCACCTTCAGCGTACCCTCACAACCTGGGAAGTGGTGGGAATTTGGTTGCATTAGCCTGCCTGCCCAGCTGTTCTAAATCCTGTGCCTTGTGTCTCACAGAAGTACTCTGCAGCCTTCAAGTGGTTTAAAGCACATATTTCTGTTGCTTTTTCACAAGTATTTCAAATCACTGGTAATCAGAGAAATGCAGATTAAAACAACAATGTAACAGCCTTTTTCTACCCTCAGGTTTGAAAAAGTTTAAAAGAATAACAGCCAGTGTTGGCATATGTTGAGTTACTCTTTTGTCCTACCCCAAGCCCTGAACGATGTCTGAGATGGAGAAATAGAAGAACCAGTCCCTAGTTACAGTGTTTTGGGTAATAAGCATGTCCTCAGCATCAATCAGGGCTGTGAGGACTTTGGAATAGAAAACCATCTGATTATCTGATTGATGCACTTATTAACTCATTCATTCAGGAGATATGTGTTGAATACCTAAGAAGCACAAAGGAAAGTAAAACCATCTAATGCTCAGTGTGGGGAACCCTGAGCCAGGCTGTTGATGAATTATTCTGTGAGGTTGGGCAACAAGATTCCCTTTTCACAGAAGGTAAATCAGTCACCGATAGTCAGCCAGCTAATGAAAACTTTGCTAGAGGCTCTGTGAGAAAGATGCAGAATGCCCCCTGCCCTTTTGGGGCTTCCCCAAAGGGGAAGGGGACAGAGAACTAGCACCCAGATAGCCCCAACGCAAACACACAGAGTCCCGAAGCTGGGGTCATTCAGGCCATGCAGACCCCAGGGAATTCGAGAAGAGAGGATTTGGGAGCACATGAAGCTGTGCTCCAAAGGCTTCTCTGAGAAATATTGGAACTGAATCTTTTAGTATGAGTCACGTTAACAAACAGATGCAGGCAGGGAAGGGAGATAAGCAGAATACTCTAGAGGGAGAGGTTTGCTTGGGCACATCAGCGAAAAAGAAAGGCCAAGGTATTCTCAGGAAAAACTGCCACTAAAGAAAAAAAATAAATGAACAAGCCCAAACACAAATTTACGTGGCCCTTTAAAAATTCAGGTGGAATGAAACTGGTTCTAGTTCACAAAAGAGATACATACAAGACCCTGAGAAGGAGACACAGCTATGGAGGGTGTCCACCAGACTTGAGAATGTGAGTTTGAAAATGAGTTCAGGATGCAGTACAGTTGAGGATAGTCTAATAGTCTTTCCAGTGGCAGGGAATGTTTTGAGGGGAAGAGACTGTACCGAGTAAAGAGAAGATGGACAGAATTCTACATGCTTGTTACCAAGTGCAGCCAAGGGAATGATGGAGATGGAGGCTGGGGAGGAAAGCGGCTCCCTAAACTGGCACTTTCAGTCCCTCCTGTGCACAGCACATTTCCAGATGTTCAAGCTGGATTTAGAAAAGGCAGAGGAACCAGAGATCAAATTGCCAACATCCGTTGGATCATAGAAAAAGCAAGAGAGTTCCAGAAAAACATCTATTTCTGCTTTATTGACTATGCCAAAGCTTTTGACTATGTGGATCACAACAAACTGTGGAAAATTCTTCCAGAGATGCGAATACCAGACCGTCTGACCTGCCTCCTGAGAAATCTGTATGCAGATCAAGAAGCAACAGTTAGAACTGGACATGGAACAACAGACTGGTTCCAAATAGGGAAAGGAGTACGTCAAGGCTGTATATTGTCACTCTGCTTATATAACTTATATGCAGAGTACATCATGTGAAATCCTGGGCTGGATGAAACACAAGCTGGAGTCAAGATTGCTTGGAGAAATATCAATAATCTCAGATATGCAGACGACACCACCCTTATGGCAGAAAGTGAAGAAGAACTAAAGAGCCTCTTGATGAAA
>NW_011494889.1:7840427-7850902 GCF_000754665.1 Bison bison bison | reverse complement strand
TGAGGTGGCTGGATGGCATCACCGACTCAATGGACATGAGTTTGGGTAAACTCTGGGAGTTGGTGATGGACAGGGAGGCCTGGCGTGCTGCAGTCCATGGGGTCACAAAGAGTTAGACACAAATGAGCGACTGACCTAAACTGTACATGGCACCCTGCCTCTTCCAGATGAGGTGCTCAACAACTGTGAAGAATGAATAAAAAAAAAAAAAAATTAACCCAGGCCAGAAACCCAAATACTTAATGTGAGTGAGCACAGGCCCAGTACTAAAAATAGCCAGAGGGAATAAAGTGATCTAAGAGAGTCATGAGCTCAAGTCCCCTGAGTGCTGTTTGCTTGTGCACAGGAAGAGGTTATTTACAAGAGGAGCCACAAGAACTTGAGCAAATGAGTGTGGGTGCCAGAACCTTCTTCCTAATGTGATCAAGACCAGTAACTACATATTGAGAATTCTAAATTTGTCCAGGATGCCATGTTTCACTAAAGCCTCAGAATGTGTCCAATTATCTCAAGAGAAGAATGTCATGAAATTCTCATTACTGAGGTCACGTTAATTCACATTCATCATATGTGAATGGAATGCAGGTGCTGACCACGCAGCATCTTGAGGGAAACTATCAACCAGAACTGAATAAAGGTTAGGGAATAATAACAGCTACTGTGATTTAAGCACTTATCACGCTCTGGGCAGAGACCTGAGTGCTTTAACATCCAGTATCGATGCCTCCTCTGTTCCAAGTGCTCAGGAAAAGACACATGCTCTGACGCCTCATTTCTTATACATTTTCTCATCTAATCCTCACAGTGATCCTATTGCTAACCCTATCTTATAGTTGAGGAGATTGAATCATGTAATTTGCCCAATATCGTGCATCTGTAAGTGGCAAAAAGGATTCAAATTCAGTGAGTCTGATTCTGGAAACCACGTCCTTACCCCACACTCTAGGACTTGGTAGGATTCTGCATGCAAAGGCATCTCTCGAGTTCTCAGGACTGTGTGGCCACCTGGGGGGATGCATGCAGGGGAATGACATTGTTTGGGAGAGCCATCCCTGAAAGGACAGAGTAGCCTGGAGACCCAGGGAAGTCTGCTCCCCATCACTTTGGATTACAGCCTGTGTCGCATTCCAGTGTTGTGTTTCCAAGGCCTCATGGCCTCGAGACAGGCAGCAGGAAGCAATTCCAGTTTCTGGCCCAGACCTTGAGTCCTTTAAAACTTTCTATCTAACTACACTTCCACTGGCTTTCATTTCTGCAACCCTTCTTACAGAAATACTCTACTGAAAGTAAGTGAGAGGGGAACTGATTGAGCTGACTGAGAATTTCCTTAATTTCTACATCCAATTCCTATGACTAATGTGCTGGGGAAAGGGCAAAGTCTGTCTAGGTATGATTGTGTTGTGCATAAACTTTTATGCATGAAGTGGCTCTATTTGCAACTAGATCGGATCCAAATTTCAGAATCATTGTAATGAATGACTGCAGTAAAGGTCTGTTTTAAAAAGAGAGAGAGAGAGCAAAGTCGCGTCAGCTTTGGCCTGCATTATAAAAGCCCTGGAGTGGACATTCCTGCTTTGAAGCTTTCTTCTCTTCTCTGTCAAAGCTGCTGAAGGCACTGCAGACTTGGACCACCCAGCAACTCTGGAAGCTCAAGGAGTGCCTGGTTCAAAAGGTGAGCAGAATGAGCATCACCTCCTTCACTCAGTCTGCCTCTGACCTTGAACCACAGTCTTGCATCCCTGATTGGGACACCAGTGCGGTGCCCAGGCCTGCTGCCTTCCTTGTGGTATTAACCCGGGCAGGCTGGTTGCCCATTCTAGTCATGCTGCCGTGAGCAGAAGTCCTTTTTGGAAAGCTCCTTCAAAGTCATTGCCCTGCCTTTCTCCTCTGGCCCAGCTGTTTCCAAATGCAATGTACATGAGACTCACAGAGGAACTTGCTGAACTGCAGGCTCTGATTCAGTAGGGCGGGGATGGATCTTGAGAGTCTGCATTTCTAACAAGCTCCCAGGGTTGGTTTTGGGAACAATTAAAGGTTAATCAGTGTCAAGAATGCTGACCAAAGCAGATGAGACAGCCACTGGCCACTACTATTTTTGTCTTCCCGGAGCATGTGCTTTGCTTGCTTTTTGAATTTGTTTTTCTGGTAACAAATCTTTCCCTCCTAGCCACAGTCATGGATATGCAGACTCAGTCTGGGACAAAGAGAGTCCTGCCTGGGATTGATATGAGAACAATGGTGGGAACGGGGAAGTAAGGATTAGTGGGGAGCAGGCCATCCTTTCCTAGAGGTTACTAAACTGGGATGACGTAGTCTTGGGGTAGCTATCCTGCTTGGCACATACAGGAAGTCAACTGCAATGACAGAAAATTAGATGAACTTACAGAGAGAACTGGAAGAGGCAGAGATTTAACGATACCATTTAAACCCCTAAATCCAGTCAGAACTGATGCTGATTTGCTCCAGCCTTTCCAGTTATGGGAACCAATAAATTTGCTTTTTTCACTTAAACTGAGTTAATCCCTGTCACTTACAAATAAAAGTGGGTAAGGCAATTGGGGTCAAAAACAAAGTACATAGTGAAGATGGTTTTGTGGCGTGATTTCAAAAACAGTTCCTAAAGGCCAGTTCCTGAAATGTCTGAGCAATGGTGATTTCTCTGGAGTAACTGCTTAGCCTCGCTTGGCCACTAGGAGAAGGATAGCCCTCGTTTAGATTTTTTTTTAATATGTAATCTTATTTATTCATTTGTTTTTGGCCGTGCTGGGTCTTCGTTGTTGTGCAGGCTTTTCTCTAGTTGCAGTGAGTAGGGGCTACTCTCTAGCTGTGGTACTCAGGCTTCTCATTGCAGTGGCTTCTCTTGTTGCGGAGCATCAGCCCTAGGCCATGCAGGCTTAAGTAATTGCAGCATATGGCACAGTTGAGTTGTGGCTCCAAGATTCTGGACCACAGGCTCAATGGCTGTGGCACACTGGCTTAGTCACACCACAGCATGTGGCATCTTCTTGGATCAGGGATCAAACCCATGTCTCCTGCATTGGCAGGTGGATTCTTTGCCACTGAGCCACCAGGGAAGCCCTGGAATGTTCTTAAATGATCTTGTAACTAACTTCATTGCAACATCTCTTGGGAACCCCAAATTCGCTGGAATGAAGTGAAGTTAACCATTACTTAAAACATCTCTGTACCCTGGATAGCAGAGACCAGGGAAGAAGATACTGCCAACAGAGCCTTGAAAAAATGATCCAGCCTGGCTTTCCTAAGGGCCTGATCTCCAAGGACAGATAATACTATAAAAGAAACCCGAAATCCTTCCCCAGGGAATGTTTGGATCATACCTTTCATGATCGTATTAAAACATTTTATAGAAGCTCCACCTAGGCAGTTGTTTCTTCCTGGATTTTTAGTTATATAGGAATTTAATTAACACAAGATCTTGATTCAAAACCAGATTCATAAATGGCTTCATTTCTAGCTATAGCCCTTGATGTCATGTCTCAAAGAGTCATTACTCCAGCCCCCTTGGGACTTACTGAGACCTCTGTATCAGAGCTAACATGCAGATCTGTGAAAAGCAAAGAGCATGCATGCAAATTAGATTGAGACTTATGTATGTGAGTTGCTGGAAGATTAGCAAGTCTGTGGTCAATACAGAGGGAAGAAGAGGTTCCTGCTTTTCTCTGTGACTTCCCTATTTCAGGTAATGGCAGTGCCACACTTCTGAGCATCTGTGGTCAAAACCTCAGAGCCTCTTGACTGCTTTTTCCCCTTTTCATTTTCTTCTTCATCACCTGCATGAGACTGGCCCTATCCCAATGTCTGCTACTCTCCTTTCCCTTTTCTCCATTCATTATTTCAGCCTGAATCATTGTGTCAGTGGTTCTTCTCAGATGTGTCTTTCACACTCCTATCTGATCTAGTCAAAAAGTTCGAGGACTTAACATTATTGCCTCACCCTGTGGCAAATTGTATTTTCCAAAGAGTCTATAACAATAGCTCCCTTTTCACGTGTTCTTACAATGTGATCTTGACTCTCCTCCCTTTTAGAGGTGGAGTCTGTTTCCTCCTCTTGAAGTTGGAGGGGCTTGAGACTCACAGCAGTGATATGATGTGACTCCGAAGGTTGGGACCATAAAAGCGATACAGTTTTTGCCTGGTTCTCTCAGGAAACTTGCCTTTAGACCCTTGGTTGCCATACAATAAAGGCCACTGCTTCCCAGGTAGCACCAGTGGTAAAGAACCCCGCTGCCATGGAGGAAACATGAGATACAGATTTGATCCCTGGCTTGGGAATACTTCCTGGAGGAGGAAATGGCAACCCACTCCAGTACTCTTGCCTGGAGAATCCCATGGACAGAGGAGCCTGGCGGGTTGCAAAGAGTTGGACACGACTGAATGACATAGCGTGGCCATACTGTGAGGAAGCCCAAGCCACATGGAGCTGCCTTGTATGAGTGCTCATAATGTGAGGGCTCACTGGGCAGGGAACATGAGTGAAGATACCTACACAGGATTTCTTCTCCCAGCCTTGAGTTCTCCCAGCTGAGGCCATAGCATCATGAGACTATGCTCTTTTTGAATTCCTGACTTACAGAATCTGTGAGCACAGTGAAATGGTTGTTTCAAACTGTAAGATTGGGGTCGGGGCCGGGGGTCGGGGGGCAGAGGGTAATTTGTTATACAGCCAATAGATAACCAATATTTTATTTTAAACCTCCTTAATCTTCACACAAAACCTGTATCAATCATCTGGCTCCAACTTTCAAGAATCTACTTACAAGAGAGGTGAGATTTCAGGAACTGTCAGAGAGGAAAAGAGGAGGAGGAATCTGGGAATCCCTATGCATTTTTTTCAGTACCTACATATCACAGCCCTCATCATATCCAAATCTTCACCATCATGGTCATGAGGTAGGTGTGATTTATCTTCCTTAAGAGATGAAGATACTGAAGCTCAGAGTGGAAACATAAATTTCTCTGATCTCCTGGATATTAGTGGCAAAATAGGAATTCAAACCCAGGACCCGATGGCCTTGACGGTCCTCACATGCTTCCCAAAGAACTGAACCTAAAAAGAGAAGACACAGACGAGCACTTGGCACAACTTTGAGCTCCTCCCTTTCTCAGGACATTACTGAAATAACTTCCCTCTTTGGAGTAAAGAAAAACATAACAGTCTGGTTTAGCCAGAGAAAGCCCCCAGCAACAATGTAGAACAAGCCAGGAGTAATTTGTTTCTATTCTTCTCCATGTGACTGCCGGAGGTTATCCTGCTTTTTATTAGCCAAACTTCCCCTTTTCAAAAGATAATTCTTTGAAATCTTCTGGGAAATTAACATGGCTCAATCTGGCTCTGGGCTGGCCACCACATGCTCTCGGAATTAAGAGAACCTGGGTTTTTAACCCCTTGTAGTGACATACATACGCACACAAAGCTGAATGCGCCTCTATACTGTTAACAGGCTCTAAAGAGACAGTTTGCACTGAACCAGCTCTTATGTTCAGCTTTATCCTAGAAAAAAAAATGGATCTATATTTCTTCCAATTAAAGAGTTCTATACCATGTACCAATTTAGTTATAATTCAAACTCACTAGAAAATTTTAATTTAAAAAATCTCATGAACTGATTAATATACAAGCTAGATCATTTAAATATGCAATTTTTCAAATATTCTTTAAGCAAAATTCATTAGCAACAAGTAATATAAAATAACTATAGCAGAAAATTTTAATTCCAATTCCCCATATCCTAGTTATTTACATATATAAAGTTTATAATGTTTCTTCATTTTTATTTTCTAACTGGGAATTTTTGAGATTTTTTTTTACAGTATCATAAGAAACATAAAAAAGTGACACTATGTAGGCAACTAATGGCTTATTCTTTCAATATTTCTATGTCTATGTTTCTGGCCATTAGGAAATTGTTTTTCTCTGGAAAGTTTTGTAGAGCAGAACAAGGTGGAGAAGAAGCTTGTTCTCCATTCCTCTCTCTCCTTCATGACCACCAGTACAGGGAAGGCTTAAGGCCTTTGCAGCTGACATCTCCTTTTCCAGGCAAAGTTCCCCGAGAGATAGTGCAGAAAACCCTTTGGGATCTGAGAGTAGAAGGAGTCTTCTGCTATCATCCAGGTCCAGCATCAAGGCCATATCTAGAACTATGCGACCGAAAGGGTGACATTGACTAGAAGAAGAATACGGAGTAATTCAATCAGGATAGAACCCCGATCAAGTCAGTTCAGTGAGTTCATGCTGTGTCTCACACCCCCTTTGCTGCAAAGGCACAGTAATGTCAGGTAAGAAAAAAAAAGAAGCAAAATAATTGGCCTCTTGCTAACGGTCAAAAATCTGCCTGCTAATGTAAGAGACGTTAGAGACACAGGTTTTATCCTTGGGTTGGGAAAATCCCCTGGAGAAGGAAATGGCAATTCACCCCAGTATTTCTAGCCTGGGAAATTCCATGGACAGAGGAGCTTGGCGGGCTTACAGTCCGTGGGGTCGCAAAGAGTCGGACATGACTGAGCTTCTGAGCACAATAGAAACAAAAGGTGGTGAGCAGCAGCTGAAACCACAGGCCTACAGGTAGCAATGATCTAGAATTTCTCTCCTGCAAATTGAGGGGATACTAGCGCTCTGTGTGAGAGGGGAACTAGAGTCATTTTCACTGAGAAAAGCAAGACCTGGGATGAAAGAAATCTGAAAAATTAAGCTGCTGACAAGATAGTGTTTGGGGCTTTGGCTAGGGAAGACAGAAAGACAGAAAGAGGCTTTACAACAAAGAACCTCAATCAAATTTAGTAACTGTGAACATGATATTCCCAATATTACAATGAAAAGAAAGCCTTGAAATAGTGGAAATGGCTAAGGATTAGTGGCAGTATCACAACAGCTCTGAATGACTGTAAGATCACTATGGGTGTGTGTGTGTGCGTGCGTGCATATTCAGTTGTCTCGGACTCTTTGCAACCCCATGGACTGTAGCCCACCTGGCTCCTCTGCCCAGGGGATTTCCCAGGCAAGAATACTAGAGTGGGTTGCCATTTCCTCCTCCAGAGGATCTTCCAGACTCAGGGATAAAACCCTCATCTCCTGCATTGCAGGTGGATTCTTTACCACTGAGCCACCTGGGAAGCCCCAAAATCACTATAGGAAGAGGAAAATATGG
This sequence comes from Bison bison bison, assembly GCF_000754665.1. Classification (NCBI taxonomy): domain Eukaryota; kingdom Metazoa; phylum Chordata; class Mammalia; order Artiodactyla; family Bovidae; genus Bison; species Bison bison. Next base: position 7,843,736 of record NW_011494889.1, on the reverse strand, counting down.
GGAGGGATATGGTGGAGAGAGAAAGAAAAAACATAAGCAGAAATTTCCCACTCACAGTAAGTACACAAACCCAAATCCCAAGCCAAAGGAGAAATCCAATGAGAATGAAATCAGGATATAAATGTGAATTCATTTATTATTAAATCAAAGCTATGAAATAGCCTAGAAAAGACTTTTTTAAATTTAAATATATATATATATGTTTATAATACAAAAAGACATAAATTAAATAATAATTTTCATTTTAAAAGACCAGGGAAATGTGAAGAGGGAAGAAATAAAAGAAGAACAGGAATATATGAAAAAGTTAACTTTCTAAGGCTCAGGATACAAAAAATATTAATTTAAAAAACTCATTATATAAGATTAACTCTAGACTGGATACTATAGAAAAAATGTTAATTAGAAAGCAATATTGAGTAATTTACCCATAACACACAGAGAAAAAGTATATGTACGTATACAATAAAGAAAGAATATTACCATAAAGTCTCAAAAAATGTGAAGGCATAGAAGTCATATAAAGTATATTCTCTGACTGTAGTAAAATTAAATTAAACATCAATTACATAAAACTAGAAATCTCTACATATATTTAGGAGTTAAGTAATAAACTGCTACATTATTTGAGTCAAAGAAGAAATATTAATAGAAATTAGAAAGTATTTTGAAATTATGATGAATGCTGTATGGAAAGCTGCTAAAGTTGTGTTTTAAAAACAATTATAGCCTTCAGTTCAGTTCAGTTTAGTTGCTCAGTTGTGTCGAACTCTTTGCTACCCCATGAATCACAGCACGCCAGGCGTCCCTGTCCATCACCAACTCCCGCAGTTCACTCAAACTCATGTCCATCGAGTTGATGATGCCATCCAGCCATCTCATCCTCTGTTGTCCCCTTCTCCTCCTGACCTCAATCCCTCCCAGCATCAGAGTCTTTTCCAATGAGTCAACTCTTCCCATGAGGCAGCCAAAGTATTGGAGTTTCAGCTTTAGCATCAATCCTTCCAATGAACACCCAGGACTGATCTCCTTTAGAATGGACTGGTTGGATTTCCTTGCAGTCCAAGGGACTCAAGAGTCTTCTCCAACACCCCAGTTCAAAAGCATCAATTCTCAGTGCTCAGCTTTCTTCACAGTCCAACTCTCACATCCATACATGACCACTGGAAAAACCATAGCCTTGACTAGACGGACCTTTGTTGGCAAACTAATGTCTCTGCTTTTTAATAACCTATAATTATAGCCTTAAAAGTATTTATTAAGAAAGAAAAAAAGGCTGAAAATCAATGTTCTTAGAATTAATCTTGAGAAGTTAAGATAAGATAAAGAGCAGCAAATTAAATCCAAAGAAAGCAAAAAGAAGAAATTAAAAACAGAAAAATGGGAGTTAAAAAAAAACCAGAAGCAAATATGTGGAAGAGAAACAGCATGGCCAAAGTTGGTTATTTAAAAAGTAATAAAATTAATAGCAACCCCACATCCAAGGAGCAGTGGCTGTGTGGGCACAGGAGGGCCCAGAGGAGCTACTCCATGTTCAAGGTCAGGAGGAGCGGCTGTGAGGAGATACCCCTTGCCCAAGGTAAGGAGCAGTGGCTGCGCTTTGCTGGAGCAGCCGTGAACAGATACCCCATGTCCAAGGTAAGAGAAACCCAAAGAAGACGGTAGGTGTTGCGAAAGGCATCAGAGGGCAGACACACAAATCATAATCACAGAAAACTTGTCAATCCACTCACACAAACCACAGCCTTGTCTAACTCAATGAAACTAGGCCATGCCATGTGGGGCCACCCAAGACGGGCGGGTCATGGTGGAGAGATCTGACAGAATGTGGTCCACTGGAGAAGGGAATGGCAAACCACTTCAGTATTCTTGCCTTGAGAACCCCATGAACAGTATGAAAAGGCAAAATGATAGGATACTGAAAGAGGAACTCCCAGGTCAGTAGGTGCCCAATATGCTACTGGAGATCAGTGGAGAAATAACTTCAGACAGAATGAAGGGATGGAGCCAAAGCAAAAACAATACCCAGCTGTGGATGTGTCTGGTGATAGAAGCAAGGTCCGATGCTGTAAAGAGCAATATTGCATAGGAACCTGGAATGTCAGGTCCATGAATCAAGGCAAATTGGAAGTGTCAAACAGGAGATGGCAAGAGTGAACGTCGACATTCTAGGAATCAGCGAACTGAAATGGCCTGGAATGGGTGAATTTAACTCAGATGACCATTATATCTACTACTGCGGGCAGGAATCCCTCAGAAGAAATGGAGTAGCCATCATGGTCAACAAAAGAGTCCAAATGCAGTACTTGGATGCAATCTCAAAAATGACAAAATGATCTCTGTTCGTTTCTAAGGCAAACCATTCAATATCACAGTAATCCAAGTCTATGCCCCAACTAGTAACACTGAAGAAGCTGAAGTTGAACAGTTCTATGAAGACCTACAAGACCTTTTAGAACTAACACCCAAAAAAGATGTCCTTTTTTGGACTGGAATGCAAAAGTAGGAAGTCAAGAAACACCTGGAGTAACAGGCAAATTTGGCCTTGGAATGCGGAATGGAGCAGGGCAGAGGCTAATAGAGTTTTGCCAAGAGAACGCACTGGTCATAGCAAACACCCTCTTCCAACAACACAAGAGAAGACTCTACACATGGACATCACCAGATGGTCAACACCAAAATCAGATTGATTATATCCTTTGCAGCCAAAGATGGAGAAGCTCTATACAGTCAGCAAAAACAAGACCAGGAGCTGACTGTGGCTCAGATCATGAACTCCTCATTGCCAGATTCAGACTTAAATTGAAGAAAGTAGGGAAAACCACTAGACCATTCAGGTATGACCTAAATCAAATTCCTTATGATTATACAGTGGAAGTGAGAAATAGATTTAAGGGACTAGATCTGAAAAATAGAGTGCCTGATGAGCTATGGATGGAGGTTTGTGACATTGTACAGGAGACAGGGATCAAGACCATCCCCATGGAAAAGAAATGCAAAAAAGCAAAATGGCTGTCTGGGGAGGCCTTACAAATAGCTGTGAAAAGAAGAGAAGCGAAAAGCAAAGGAGAAAAGGAAAGATAGAAACATCTGAATGCAGAGTTCCAAAGAATAGCCAAGAAGAGATAAAAATAAAAGCCTTCCTCAGCGATCAATGCAAAGAAATAGAGGAAAACAACAGAATGGGAAAGACTGGAGATTTCATCAAGAAAATTAGAGATACCAAGGGAACATTTCATGCAAAGATGGGCTCGATAAAGGACAGAAGTGGTATGGACCTAACAGAAGCAGAAGATATTAAGAAGCTGT
>NW_011494889.1:7838881-7839236 GCF_000754665.1 Bison bison bison | reverse complement strand
ACTTACTCCTTGGAAGGAACGTTATGACCAACCTAGACAGCATATTGAAAAGCAGAGACATTACTTTGCCAACAAAGTCCGTCTAGTCAAGGCTATGGTTTTTCCAGTGGTCATGTATGGATGTGAGAGTTGGACTGTGAAGAAAGCTGAGCATGGAAGAATTGATGCTTTTGAACTGTGGTGTTGGAGAAGACTCTTGAGAGTCCCTTGGACTGCAAGGAGATCCAACCAGTCCATTCTAAAGGAGATCAGTCCTGGGTGTTCATTGGAAGGATTGATGCTAAAACTGAAACTCCAATACTTTGGCTGCCTCATGGGAAGAGTTGACTCATTGGAAAAGACTCTGATGCTGGGA
>NW_011494889.1:7832296-7838781 GCF_000754665.1 Bison bison bison | reverse complement strand
GGGAGGGATTGGGGGCAGGAAGAGAAGAGGACGACAGAGGATGAGATGGCTGGATGGCATCACCGACTCGATGGACATGAGTTTGGGTGAACTCCGGGAGTTGGTGATGGACAGGGAGGCCTGTGTGCTGCAGTTCATGGGGTCGCAAAGAGTCAGACATGACTGATCGACTGAACTGAACTGAACTGAACTGAAAATTAATATATCATAGTAAGACTAATCGAGGAAGAGAAAAGAGAGAAGGCAGAAATAAAAATATAGGAATGAAAAAGGACATAATTATATATCCTCATATATTAAAAGACAGTAGAATACCATTATGAGCAACTTTATGCCTATAAACTAGAAAATTAGATTAAATGACAATTTAAAAATCACTCACTAAATGGACACAAAAATAGAGAAAATCTAGTCTGTATCTACTAAACCTAATCCTAAATTTAAAACCTTCTCTCTTATTCAAGGGTAAATTCTTCATAAAATTTAATGAAGAAATAGTATCAATTGTTTACAACTCTTTCAGGGAATGGAAAAAAAAAAGAGAATACTTCCCAACTTTTAAAAACTGAGCAAGAAGATAATTACAGGCCAGAGGTCTCTCATAAATACGTGTTTTTTTTTTAAGGCAATAAAATCCAATGACATGGATAATGAGGACAAAATGTCATATTGTATTGGTTTATTCCAAGAATGCAAGGTTAGTTTAACATTCACACATAGGAATAGTCCTGAATCAGTGCTTAATTTCCTGACTTAATTAGTGAACTTCAGTTATATAAGAGAATGTCTTTGTTCTTAATAAATATACACTTAAAGTATTTAGGGGTAAAGTTTCACCATATCTCCAATCTAGTCTAGAATTGTTCAGAAAGATAAGTAACATATATATGTATGTACGTATATGAATATATAGAATGACAAAACAAATGAGGCAAAATGCGAGCAACTGGCTATGTGTGTGTGTACATCAGGGTAGAGTTATGGGTAGTCCTTGTTCAAACAAATTTTTTATGTAAGTTTTAAATCTCACCAAAATTCAGAGTTACAAGTAAAAAAATCAATTTAATTCACCTGTAAACAGAATAAAGGAGGAAAACATACAATTACTTCAATAAGTATAGAAAATAATTTTATAAAATTCAACATCCATTCCTGATTTAAAAAAAAAAAAAAAAAAACCATGGCATCTTAGAAGGTCTAATACAAGGTATCTACCAAAAACCTGTAGGAAACATTACAATGGGAAAAAAAATGTGGAAGCTTTTCCTCTGATGTCAGCAATGAGAGAAGGATGCTACTGTCACAACTTATATTCAACGGAACTTTCAGCGAAAAACAGCCTGCTTTGGAGGAACAAGAAAATTGTCTGCTCACTACAGGCTTCTTATTCCCTGAGAGTAAACAGGATATAGCTGAACTGAGTTAGTCTTTGCAAATTTGACACCCGATGAGTCAATGCAACTCTCCCAGGTGAAGTGGGTGAAAGAAGAAAGTCTGCTTGGGGAAAATTCTTCCTCACAGAAATCATGATCAAAGGGCACATTTCCCATCTAACAATGTTCAAGATCCTTTGAAGAAAGTTACAGAATGTTATCAAAAGGCATAAAAGGAAGCCTGAATAGAGAATTAGATCACATTCATGGATGAGAAGACCACATACCATAAATACGTCAATTATGCACAGATTGTCTACATTTCTCTGTACCTTGTGGGTTTAGATAAAACCCGACACACTGATCAAAAAGTCCATATAGAAGAACAAAAGGCCAAGAACAGCTACAGCCAAGTCTGAAAACAAAGAACAAGGAACAGCAACAAGCCTATCAAATATTTTAAATGTTTATTGACCTACAGTTCTGGACTTGGTATCAGCACAAGGGACAAACAAACAAACAAAAAAAACAGAAAAGGAACAGACAGAGGTTGGGAAACAGGTCCAGGCATATTTATAAACTTGGTATATGATACAAATGGCATTTTGAATCTGTAAGGAAAAGATAAACTATTTAATAAATGATAGTCAATAGGTTATCTCATTTGGAAAAACAAAATAAAAGCAGATTCTTAATATAAAATTTTTAAAGTAATTACACATGGATTAAATACCTAAGTGAAAAATATATCAAAACTTTTAGAAGAAAACAGAAGGAAATAGTTTTACATTTTCAGAGTAGGGAAGGATTTCCAAACTAGGTACAAAAAAACAAGTCCTAAAGAAAAAGATTGATAAATTTGACTATATTGTTATTAATAACTTTTATCCAAAAAAAAAAATCAAGCAAAGTCAGAAGGCAAATTGCAGACCATGAAGACGAGTGAAAATATTTGTGATCTGTACAAGTGAAAAGGGATGAAAATCTAGAATATTTGAAGAATGCTTACAAGTCAGTAAGAAAAACAGTCTAGTTGAAAAAATGGACAAGAGATGAGGATGCACCTTTCACAAGAGGACACTCAGTGGTTAATGTGCCCACAAAAAGATGCTTAACCAAGCCAGTAATCAGGAAATTGCCAATTAAGTCACCACTGAAATACCATTTCCCACCAAGCAGATTGACTAACAGAAGAAAGCTAACAATACTGAGTGCTGGTGAAGAGGTAGAGAAAAGAAATGGCCTTTCACAAGCTGCAGGGGGAGTGAGCATTGGTATAAGCCCATTGAAGAAAGGGCTAGTGTGTTAGAGACACATCTGATACAGGAATTCTACTCCTAGAGATGCACAGAGATGTACTGCTTATAACAGGGGAAAAAGGGAGACAACTTAAACCCACTGATGAGATGATGGGTAAATAAACTGTGGTTCAACAGAACACTATACACTAGTTAAAATGAATAGACTAGACCTATATACACTAACAGAGAGAACCCTCAAAGATACCACATCGAATTTTTTAAAAAAGAAGAAAAACATACTGTCTGATGATATGTACAGTATGATAACATGTAGATACAGCTTTAAACATGAAAACCCGTATTATATACTATTATGCATATAAATAACATTAAAATATTTGTGGGAGTGATAAGCAAATTCAGAATAAGCTATTATCTCTGAGCCAGTGGAAATGGAATGTGAAAGAATGCATAGAGGGTTTCGCCTGTTTTTATTTTTTCTTAAAAAGAAAAAAAGTCTCAAACAAAGAAATCAGAGTTGAAATCAAAGTGCTCTGATCAAATCTGCTTATTCTCACAAAGAAACAGAAATTCCACATGTTATATATTCATTGCTTTTCAAAGCAAATTTTAGCAATAACATTTTTTAAAGGAACAATCTAGAAGGGTCACCTGTGAGAACAGCGAAAACAAGATGCAGTGAAAACTCCACATGCCGACGGGGCTGTGGGGAAACTGAGACACGCACACCCTGTGGGCAGCAGCTCTTATTGCTCTGCACCTTCACATCCTCGCTGCACTATGAGATGTGCTTGTGTCTCGTTGCGATTTGGACGGGCAAATTCTGGCATCAACTTGTATGCAGTGGCCATGTGCCTTTCCTCCTTTGCAAAATGTCCGTAGTCCATTTTCTTGTAAGATTATCTTATCATCTGTCTCTTCTTGATTTGCAGGACTTCTGTTTGCTGTTTTTAATAAATACTGGATGAATCCTTTTCATCTCCTACTCTGTGTATCTTCTTCTTATTCTCAGGTGTGTCTTTAAAAAGAAGAAGGGCTGTTCCCACCAGCTTGTACATGCACAGAATACCTCTGGAAGGATGCACAAGAATGTGGTACCTGGGACTGCTTCTGAAGAGGGAAAGTAAAGGACCGGGGAAAGAATGTTTGGGAGGTGAGTTTATGTGCCCAGTCTCTCAGTGTTGTCCAACTCTTTGCCGCCCTATGTACTGCAGCCCACCAGGCTCCTCAGTCCATGGAATTTTCCAGGCAAGAATACTGGAGTCAGTGGCCATTTCCTCCTCCAGGGGATCTTCCCGACTCAGGGATCTAACCTGTGTCTTCTGAGGCCCCTGCCTTGGCAGGTGGATTATTTACCACTGAGCCACGTGGGAAGCCCCATGGGGGACATGTACCCTTCTCCATTATCCTCTTACACTCTTTTTTTTTGAAAATCATTATTAGGTCGATGTATTTAAGATATTAACACAAAACCTATTATAACTAAGCTAATGAAAGCTTTTCCTCTGTTTGTTTCCCAAAGGAGATGCCAGCCAGAGTCAGACTTTCTCCATGCAGCCCACACCTGCTGGCCCTAAGTACAGGAGCCCGTCCACTCTGCCTTCTAACCAGGAGGCAGGAGAGCAGAGCAAGGCTGAGAGCAACCTGGCAGCCAGACTACCAGGCTGTCCCCCAGCCCCTCCGCTGCCACTTGTACAGTGGAGCAGAGTTTCTTATCCTCCCTAGACCTCAGCTGAGGAGCAGTAATTCCTACAGTGACCGGCAGCCTTGAAGTCAGGCGGCCCCGTTGCTCTCACCTCAAGTGGCAGAGGTGATGGGCTCTTTCGTCCAAACTGAGATGCAAAAGACCTGTGGCTTCTGTTTGGACACACCTTCTCTTACTCGCTTGCTCTACAGGAAGTCAGTTCTCATGTTATATTCCACATTGGGAGCTGCCCTGTGGGAAAGGCTCTCAGAGCAAGGATTAATGCTTCCAGCCACCAGCCAGTGAGAACCAGAATCCTGCCAGCAAGTCCTACTCACAGCCAGTGAGTGAGCTTGGAACTGGTCCTCCCCCGGGGCAAGACAATGCAGCCTGGGGAGACCTGGAGCCAGAGAAACCCAGCTAAGTCAGGTTTCTGCTCAAATTCCTGCCCCATAGAGGTTGTGAAATAATTAGCATTTGTTGTTTTAAAGAAAAGCAGAGAGACTAGGCAACATTTCTCCTGAAAAATGTATCAATCACCTGCAAGAGGCCAGACAGAACAAAAGATTGTGTAGAATCCCTTCCAGTGCTGGGAGCCTAAAGCTCCAAGTAATACAGTAAATCCTTGGTTTTAAACAAAACGTTTCAGGAAATAGATGATTTGCTGAATTTAATTTCCTGGTTAATTGGAAGAGCCTTTTTTTAAAAAATAGAATCATGGGGCTTAAACGTATCTTATGAGATCATGTATTCAGATGATGCAGCTGAAACCGAGAATAAGCAGTTTCTGAAAGTTCTGAAGCTTTTCTGTGATGAACCCTAGCACAGTGCCTGTCACACGGAGGACACTCACTGAATAACTGTTGAAAGAAAGAAGGAAGAAGAGTAGGTGGCAGGGAGGAAGGAAGAAAGAGGTGCTCACCCTCTTCATGGCTTTGACATGCTGAAACTCCTCCTGGTCCTGGCCTCAGGGGCCAGGAGAGCTCAGAGTTAGACATGAGCAGATCTGAATTCAAGCCCCAGTCCACATTTAGTTGTGTGACTCTAGGCAGTCCCTTGACCTCACCCCTTATACCTTACATCTCACCTGTTCAGGTGTAAAATTTTAAAAATAGTAACTTCAGGTGCCATAGAGTCACTGTGAGATCAAATATGATCCATACGGGAATGCACTTTCTAACCAGAGAGGGACATGCCCACTTTGCCATCCTTATCTTTAGAAAGTACTGTCCACTGTGCTGACTTAGAAAGCAGGCTATAAACTGAAACATCCCCTCTCCCCAACACATGGGAAAGGGTTGCTGTTGGGAAAATCAGCTCTTTGGAGGGAACTCCATTTGGATCCTCATCTCACACCATTCACTGACACAAAAGTTGCTGCTCCTGCTGCTGCTAAGTCGCTTCAGTCGTGTCCAATTCTGTGCGACCCCATAGACGGCAGCCCACCAGGCTCCCCCGTCCCTGGGATTCTCCAGGCAAGAACACTGGAGTGGGTTGCTATTTCCTTCTCCAATGCACGAAAGTGAAGTTAGATGGATTTAAAAGTCAATTGTAAATTACAGTACATGTATAATACGTAATACCACGCAATTAAAAAGAATAAGGTACAGCTCTGTGCACTGGCATGGAAAGATCTCCAAGAGCTAGTGTTGTGTGAAGAAAACCAAGCTGTATACATGTGTGTGTGTGTGTTTTACTTATGTAAAAATAAATCCCACATACACATGCACGCGCATATGCCACAAACTTAAAGAAAGTTGAAAGAATTCACACATCAATTGTTAATAGTAGTCGCCTCTGGGGAAGGTAGTGGGACTGGATGTAAATGTGGCATTTTAATTTCTCGTGAGAATTATATATATATACACACATACACTAATTCAATTTTTAATGGGTATGTATTAATTTTTTTAATTTTAAAAACAAAGGTAATATTTTAAAACTTAAATGTAAAGAATAAAACCATTAAAAATAATACATGAATGCTTGGTCTCTGTATGAAAAGGAAAAATCTTTGAAAATAATATTAAAAAAATCATGAAAAGTATTTCTAGAATTAACTACATTAATTGCTTCTTTAGTCAAAAAAAAATAAAATAAAATAAAAGGTAAACCAAAACCTGGGCTTCCCAGGTGGCGCTAGTGGTAAAGAACCTACCTGCCAAT
>NW_011494889.1:7823675-7832196 GCF_000754665.1 Bison bison bison | reverse complement strand
TCTTTAGTCAAAAAAAAATAAAATAAAATAAAAGGTAAACCAAAACCTGGGCTTCCCAGGTGGTGCTAGTGGTAAAGACCCTCCCTGCCAATGCAGGAGACATAAGACATGCGAGTTCAATTCTTGGGTGGGGAAGATCCCCTGGAAGAGGGCGTGGCAACTCACTCCAGTATCCTTGCCTGGAGAATCTCCTCGTCTTGGACAGAGGAGCCTGACAGGCTACAGCCCATAGGGTCACAAACAGTCAGACATGACTGAAGCTACTTCTCTCCAAACCAAAACTGGAAATAACTTAGCACCCAATATGACAAAGAATTAATTCTTTGTATTAAAAAGTGGTCAGAACTGATTACTAAACCCACCCTCAGAAAAGCCCTGACTCTCCAAGCACTCAGCCTCAGACTCTTTTCAAACTATCATCCCACGTGCTTATTTTACAGACAGAAAGCCTTAAAGATGGTGAGTCTGTTGTGGGGTTGGTGGGGAGGGGGGTGGCGGAGCAGGAAGCTACAGCCCCTCTCAGCAGGGAGCCGGCCCTCCTGAAAGGAGAGGCTGGGATGGGCAGTTTCCTGCAGCTTAGAAATTTACCACTCACATCCTCCATCCCTGCCCCTGACAAAATCTAAAAACAGTGAATCTTCCCAATCTTGTCAGAACCCAAGTCCCCTCTCTCCCTATTTCAGATTCCCCTTGAGGATGAACTGAGGTCTGGCCCCCAGATGGAGAGTTGAAAATGAAAAACGTCTTGGGAGTTCGTCACCCAAGACGGCCCTAGATCAGAGGGAACCCCTGACCGCTACCTGAAATGCTGCAACACCACCCCCCAACCCCAAGGCTTCTGGCAGACAACATGAAATGGCTTGGCTGCCCTCGTCCCCTAATGAGGTGGGGTCCTGGGAACGCCTGGGCCCGCCCCAGGAGGAGAATAAAACTGCCACCAGGGAGCCCACCTCTCCAAAGTCACGTGGCAGGGCCACAGCTCTCAACACCAGCAGCACTGGTCTGAAGAGCCCATGTCTATCAGAGAATGGCTAACCTGGCCACCCATTTTGACAAAGAATATATCTTTGATATTCTAGATGTTACTTCTTGTTTCCATCTGTGACTTTCCTCTGCTACTCAGGGTTGTTGTCGTTTAATTGACTAAGTCATGTCCAATTCTTTTGTGACTCCATGGACTGTAGCCCACCAGGCTTCTCTGTCCATGGAATTCTCCTGGCAAGGATACTAGAGTGGGTTAACATGTCCTCCTCCAGGGTATCTTCCTGACCCAGGAATCAAACCTAAGTCACAGCTCCTGCATTGACTGGTGGGTTCTTCACCACTGAGCCACTGGTGGGAACTTGGAAGGAACTGGAAGCCCTGCTCCCAGCCATCTCCTCCCACAGCCCAGCACCCCCAGCAGGGGCTACAGCCTGGGGAGGGTGCTGGGAGTGGGGTGTCTCCTCCACTCCCACCGCCCATTCCTGACATTTCCTAGTAAAGGGGAAATTCTGCACCTAATAACTCAGAGATGGGGTCAAGCCAATGTGGACCTGCTCCTGCAGATAATTATTCTTAAAAAAAACTTTTCTGGGCTTCCCTGGTGGTTCAATGGTTAAGAATCTGCCTTGTAATGCAGGGCACACCGGTTCAATCCCTGGTCTAGGAAGAGCCCACATGCCGTGCAGGACAGCTAAGCCTATGAGCTGTAATTACTGGGCCCACACGCAGCAACTACTGAAGCCCGAGTGTTCTAGGGCCCGTGCTCCACAACAACAGAAGCTCCCACAACGGGAATAGCCCGTGCACCACACCTAGAGAGTAGCCCCTGCTCGCTGCAACTAGAGAAAGCCCCTGCACAGCAACGAAGACCCAGTGCAGCCAAAAATAAATAAATACATATTTTTTAAAAAAGAACATTGCTGTTGTCGTTGTTTAGTCCCTTGATCATATCCGACTCTTTTGCAACCCCATGGACTGTAGCCTGCCAGGCTTCTCAGTTCATAGGATTTTCCAGGCAAGAATATTGGAATGGGTTGCATTTCCTCCTCCAGAGGATACTCCACCCCCTGTCCCCAGGGATTGAACTGCATTTCCTGCATTGGCAGGCAGGTTCTTAACCACTGAGCCATCAGGGAAGCCTAAAGAACATGAGATAAACATTTTCAAGGAAAAGATCTTGTCATCCCATCGAAAACTTATTTAACATTCTACAAACATTTACTGAGCACTAATGGAAGTGTTGGAGAAGGCAATGGCACCCTACTCCAGTACGCCTGCCTGGAAAATCCCATGGACCGAGGAGCCTGGTAGGCTGCAGTCCATGGGGTCGCTGAGGGTCGGACACAACTGAGTGGCTTCACTTTCACTTTTCACTTTCATGCATTGGAGAAGGAAAAGGCAACCCACTCCAGTGTTCTTGCCTGGAGAGTCCCAGGGACGGGGGAGCCTGGTGGGCTGCTGTCTATGGGGTTGCACAGAGCTGGACACGACTGAAGTGACTTAGCAGCAGCAGCAGCAGCAACGGAAGTGTAGGAAGTGCCGGAGTTAAGCGTGTACAGATTGAGTATGCCCTCCTCGCCCTGAACAGCATTGAGCATTCAGTGTGGTACAGGGGAAAGTCTGCTGCTTACTAGAATAGACTGGAGCACTTCACTTAATCTTCCTGAGAATCTATGTATAAAATCCCCAGGATCTTGGGAGGATTAAATGAGATGCTGTGGGACAGGGCCTGGCATAACACAGCTCCAGGCACACTATAGACAAAGAAGAATTTAGGCTCCAGTTCCCAAGCCCCCCTCCCCTCAGTTTCCTCATCTCTGAAGTCTGTTACCTTGTTGGCTTGACTGACCTATCTTACAGGCTCAAACTGCACGATACATCAACACAAGAGCCCCACACAAATCAGTCGCCTTATTGGGACTATTGAGTCTCAGTTGGAAACATTCATTCTATTTTTTAAGGTGGGTGGAGGCAAGTGAATGTCAGTATATTCTGCCAAGATGAATAAAATCCCTTTGCTTAGATCTGGAATGTGCTGCAGAAGGGTAAGTCGGAGACCAAGTTTTCTCTGGCAGTGTTGGGTTGTTCTAGCCCCTCAGTTGTGTCCATCTCTTTGCGACCCCATGAACTGTAGCCTGCCAGGCTCTCCTGTCCATGGGATTCTCCAGGCAAGAATACTGAAGTGGGTAGTCATTCCCTTCTCCAGGAGATCTTCCCGACCCAGGGATTGAACCAGAGTCTCCTGCATTACAGGCGAATTTTTTTACTGTCTGAGCCACCAGGGAAGCCTTCTCTTGCAGAAGGACAGCAAATTTGGGCCCACAAGCCAAATCTGTCCCATCTCACCCCCACTCCCCACCCGTGCCTGTTTTTGTAAGTAAAGTTATATCGCATCACAGCCATGCTCATTCACCTACAAACCCTCTTTGGCTGTTTTCATGCCAGAACCACAAAACTGAATTACTGTAACAGAAAATGTATGGCCCATGAAGCCTAAAATATTTACAATCTGGCCCTTTACAGAAAAAAAAAAGAGAGAGAGGCTGTCAACCTCTGCTCTATTGAATACCTTCTGTTCCTCTATCACAAATATCCATAAATCTGAAGCTGAATGGTGGAAATTAAACCTTTTAGCTCTCGAGTCAATTGAGGTTCACAAGACCCAGTGGTTGAAATTGAGGCTCAAATGAATCTGAAGTTTGGAAATAAGAGGGACTCTCTCCAGGTTACATCTGGCTTGTTACTGCGTAGTCCTGAAGCAAATTGTAGGTTAAAATAAGGCTTTAAAATTATTGTGGGGGTTTTCTTCTGTCTACCATTCCCCCCCCAACAAAATCCTACAGCCCAAAGCAACTAGTAATTAAGTGAATATTTTCCAATTGTAAATATATAAAACTTTTTCATATTACCTATTGATTTTCTATCATGGATGACATGAATGATTATTGAGCTCTTACATCACCTCATCTCCCTTCTAAAAAAATACACATTTATCTCCCCATCCACCCAATATAATTACATATTACATCAAAAATTGTACTTAAAACATTTTTACTTGTATCAATAGTTGATATTTCCTATATTACAACTACATAAACATTGTTTACTACAGAAAAAAAATTATTGTGCGGATTTGCAGACGGAGGAAGCAAGATGGAGTAGAAGCAGCAGTAACCTGAATGTTGGCAGCTGTGTTCCAGCCCCAATTAGGAGTGTGATTGGGGCCATGGCTGCCCTTCCAGGAGCCGTTACTTTATTTGCAAAATAAGGGGCTCGTCATCCACCATCTTTGAAATACTCCTGGGAGGGAACTTGCCAACACAGATATGGAAATTTTGGCCGTGTCATCTCCAAGATACTTTTCCAGCTTTAAAGCTTAATGTAAAGTGAGACTTGACATTGTGAGACTGTGGCCTTGGGGACGGTTATGTGAGAAGCAGTGAATTTACATGCATGGGATGCTTCCAGTTCTACCGTGTCTTAATGACATTCACCACGGTCATAATTCATCGAGCTTACCTCTTTCCAAATACAACCATGCTAGTGTAAGTCCAGTCCATCTGTAGAGAGAGACAGTAGCCCCTGGACAGCTTTGGACAGGCCCTCCACCTTGAATTATGTGGCAGCAGTCACATAATTGGCCTTCTGAATTATGCCTTCTAGACGGGCATCAACATGAGTTTACCTACCCAAAACTAGCACCGGCAGACACGGTGAAGGATGGCTTTATCTCTAGAGCAATTAGTCCATGTAGTAAAGGGATCCTAAGGATGCTTCCAACAATCTTGGGATAACTGGGACCTGACAGCAAATAAATCCTGCAGAATTAGGACTAGTTTTTCCCAAAGCCCCAAAGTGAGGACCACCTTCCAAAAGCTCAGAATCCAAAGTCTGTTCATCCCCTTTGTGGATAGCGCCTGGTCCTGGACTGCCTGCCCTACATTCCTCCCCCGTAGTACCCATGCAGGCCAGTGACCCCAGCTGGCAGCACGGTGCCACATGGACAGCAGTCAAAGAACACCCAGATGCAAACTGCAGCTGAGGGCCAGACCTTTCGAGTCAGTGGCTGCTGTGTTCAGTTCTCTCCCTGCCGCCCCAAGTTCAAATGCCAGCCTGATTTCTATCTGGAAGCCTCCCAGCCCAAACATGGAACAAAAGTTCCCTCTGACAAGCCCATTCTGGGTTCCAAAGTATGTTTTTATGTTTGTTGGCAAATGGAAGTGTCACCAACAACAATAACAACACTGTTTCCCCTCCGCTGGAGCTACTTCATTTCTTCACATTTGTTCCAGGGCTGGAGCTGGACAGATGAATAATGTAGGCTAGGCGGCTGGCCCGAGCCCTGACCTCGTGCCTCCAAAAGCAAACACGATGGTGAACGTGGAGACTTGTTTGTTTGAACTCTCACTGGGTAACTTAAAAAAGGAAAAGAAAAAAAAAGAAAAAAACACCTACCACCATCCCATTTCATCAGTGTAGCCACTGAAGTTTTATTGTTTTGCTTTATCTTTTTCTGTTTTCATTTCTCACTTTTTGAAACAAGGAGCTACAGCCCTCTACTGGTGCAAGAGATGGCGCCAATTCACCAATCGTCGAGGCTACCCTGCCATCTTGTGGCAATCTTACAAATGTGCAAGTTTAGAGACAATCAACTGCCAAACATCATAAAACACAGGTTGTTTGAAGGAATCTGCCAAATATTTAGACAGGCTTTCATTGCAGACACCTTGAGAAGATAGATCTGATTGTTTGGGGAGAATACAGATTGGGTTTGGAGTCAGAATGTCGTTCTGTATCTCAGCGCCCGTCCGCCTCTCAAGGCATCACGCTTGAGCAAATCATTTCATTTTTATGAAGTTGTTTTTTCATCTGTAAAGTAGAGGTCATAATAAATGTTTGATTCTTGAGTTTTGTGAAGCTTAGATACGACTGCATATAAAAAGTGACTTGTAAACTTTATACACAAATACACATAAATATGAGCTTCCCAGGTGGCTCAGTGGGTAAAGAATCCACCTGCAAGGCAGGAGACACAGGGAAAATCCATTGGAGGAGGGCATGGCAACCCACTCCAGTATTGTTGCCTGGAGAATCCCATGGACAGAGGAGCCTAGCGGGCTACAGTCCATGGGGTCCCAAAGAGACAGACACAACTGAAGTGACTGAGTAGGCACACATAAATATATGTTAATATCGCTAAAGAAGTAGATTATCTCACTATACTCGGTAAGACTTTTTTCAGAGACTCAAAGCCTGTTTCGCTACCTAACCTCCTTTAGGATAAAGCCTGAGCCTTAGGCTTAAAGGGAGAAGGATTTCACAATGTTCCATGCTTTCCTAAATGCATACTGTCAAATCCCTTAACTTTCACTTTCCTGATGCAAGTAAAACCAGTTTCTTCAGCCTTTCTTCATAGGGCCAGCAAATCAGTCATGAGGAACAAGGAACATCAGTGAGCTTTTGGAGGTCAAACTCTGCTTACCTGGAGTCACAGAGTGCCCATTAATGCCTGAGCTTGAGTACTTGGCTACCTTGTCTTCTGGAAAAAGCCTGAGCCAGATGCAGCTGCTGAGGAGGCACCCGTAGAGGCCTGAGCGGCACAGGGCTGACGCGGGATGACTCATCAAACACAAGATGGGTTTGGCCGCTGCTTCTGTGCAGCTGTTTGGAGGAAGCAAAAATTTCTGGTGCCTCGCTCTGGACTTGGTGAACAAACCCAAATGTTGCAGTTCTCACTTTGTGCTAAAGTTTCTGCCCGGCCTGGGTTGGCAGACTAGCCGGTGCTGGGTCTACTGATAAGAATGTCCGAGGCCCTAGCCTGAGCTCAGAGGTTTCCCACCCACGGGCTGGCCCTTTGCGTCCTCCAGTTACAGTTTATCACACGTCTCATTGATGCAGGAGGCAGGCTTAGGGCACATTTGGCAGCAGGATCACTAGTTTTGCAGAGAGAAAATAGCATGCCAGCCAAAAGGACATCAAATCCTTGGGTGAGTGGTGAGGAGCTCTGACTCAGATTTCCAGGCCATCTGCCCTGCAGGCTGGGCTCCACTTCCACCTGTTTCCAAGTTTTGTTCATCTAGGCCTGTCCTCAGGAAGCCACCTTCAGATTCCCAAATATTACCAGTGAGCCTGTGTGTTAGCAGGTGAGGGGGACCAAGGAAGATCCTGTGGCAGGTGAGGGGGACAGAAGAGAAGGTCATGCTCCTGTCCTGCCCAGAGAGGGTCTCCTTCCAAAGGCTGAGCAGACCTCCACAGTCAGAGAGGCCACTCATTCCCCCTTCTAGTCCTCACTGGGCTGCCCCAGAATCTCCCACAGAGACCTGCCTGTGGAAGAGCCTTTCTCCAAGGTCACCCCTACGGAGGTGGGGCGGTGGTTCTTCCTTCTCCTGCAACCATGAGGGGCAGCAGTCAAGGTCTTCTGTCTGGAAGCTATAAGAGGGTCAGGTTTTTCTTCAGAGTTTTTCCTCACTTTATAAACTACTTATATCAGCCAAACGAGAGTAGGATCCAAAGGTATGGTGGCGAAACGTTCTGAGCTGAAGTTCATATGATCTGACAAAGTGAAGGTGATTGTCAGCGCACTGAGACTGCTGGCAACATTATTAGTTTTTGTTGTGTGTTGATAAAGATGGATTTTGGGAATTTAAGCACGTAGGTTTGAGTGCAAACAATGTGCAAGAGGCAGCCAGAGATCAGAGTGTGGGGGTGTCAGAATGCACTCGGGACTGGGTGCTCTCACATTCACACGTTCAACTGTGATTGACGTGGAAGCGGGGGTACTATCAGCTTTAAATATGATATATATGGCTATGTGTATATATATATATATACACTATATATGTAATATAATATGTGTTACACATGTGCTGTGCTCAGTCATGCCCGACTCTGACTCATGTGAGCCCATGGACTGTAGCCCACCAGACCCCTCTGTCCATGGGATTTTCCAGGCAAGAATACTGGAGTGGGTGGCCATTTCCTACTCCAGGGGATCTTCCCCACCCAGGAATAGAACCCAAGTCTCTTGCACCTCTTGCACTGGCAGGCAGATTCTTTACCAATAGTGCCACCAGGGAAGCCTCTATACACATTATGGCTACAGTAAAGATTTTGACTGGCCTTTGTCCCTGTTCACCTCTAAACCCTTGGACTTCCTAGAGTCACAGGAGTCTTATTATTCATGGTGGCCCCTCAGACCACCTCTGAGTTTATGCTAATGAGGTGACCAGTGGTGCATTCCTAGGTAGATTCAGGATGGGGTCTGGCAGAGCTGGAAAGACCTACATGTGATTAGAGTTGGGCTTTTGAGCTATGTGATGTCAGCGCAGCCTCTAGGGAGGAGAGTTGGGGTTCAGTCACTGTGGCCAATGATTCCTGGATCATTCCTGCAAAACTAAAACTCAGTCAAAACTCTGGCCACCCAGGACGTGCACCGGCTTCCCTGGATGGTGGTCACACACTGACGTGCTGACACAGTACCAAATCCTAAGGACAAGGGAAGAGCATATTCAGGCCCCTCCTGGCCTTGCCCTGGCTC
>NW_011494889.1:7820223-7823522 GCF_000754665.1 Bison bison bison | reverse complement strand
AAAGTACAGCACTTCCCTGGGTTCTGTGAGTCATCTCCACAAACTGTGGAACCTGAGGTGGTGCTGGGAAGCCCCCCAGATTTTAGCCAGTTGGTCAGAGGACAAGGCCTGGGAACCCCCAACCCAGAAGCTGGCTTCTGAAGTGAGGGAAGTCATGTTGAGGGTGTGCCTTAATTCATGAATTACACTGCACAGTGGAAGAAATCAGAGAGCCCTGGGGAAATTCACGAGGGTGCACTGATGTGGGCCCTAATGTTTGTTCACGTTCGCCTCCCTCGTTACAGAAGAAACATCCAATAGTGCATGTGGGTTGAATGAGTAAGTTAATTATGTAACAGAGTATTCACTGCCCATTGCCCAGCATGGGGTGTGGATCGGGCCTCACCTGACCCCCCAGATCAGCCCCATCCCCACCTGTACTCTTCTAAGTGTCATTTCTATCCTGGAGCTTACAAGTGCCCTGGGAGGCTCCCTCTGTCCGTCCGTCTGTCTCTTCACCTTTATACTCAAATCCCCTTACATGAACTCTCATTAGCTTGTTTTCTCCCACAGTCTGGGCCATAAGAACTTAGTGACACTTTATACCAGAGTCCAAAAACCAATAATAACATCAAGCTAGTTTTCCTCCCTGGAAAGGGAAAGTGGAAGTGAAGTTGCTCAGTCGTGTCCGACTCTTTGTGACCCCATGGACTGTAGCCTACCAGGCTCCTCCGTCCATGGGATTTTCCAGGCAAGAGTACTGGAGTGGATTGCCATTTTCTTCTCCAGCTGGAAAGGAAAAGGAACTGCTTAAAACATATCAGATTCCCTTTCCAGGAAAAGGAACTGCTACAGAAGAATCTGATATGTTTTAAGAGACCCTTCCTTTGAACTGGAAGTTTTACTCTTTTTTTTTAATTGAGATATAATTGACATGTAACACTGGGATTAGTTTAGGTGTACAACATAATATTTTGTATTTGTATAAATTGTTAAATGATTATCAGAATAAGTTTTGTTAACATACTTCACCACACATTTACAGACTTACAATTTTGTGTGTGTGTAGATTTTTAAGATCTACTCTCTTAACAGCTTTCAAATATATGATGCAGTATTATGAACTACACTTAGCATGCCATACACTACATCTCAGAACTTGTTTGTAACTGGAAGTTTATACCTTTTGCCCACCTTCATCCATGTCCCCTACCACCTTGTTCCCACCTCTGGCAACCACCAATCTGCTCTGTATCTATGAGTTTGACTTTTTGTAGATTCTACTTACAAATGATATCAGACAGTATTTGTCTTTCTATGTCTGACTTATTTCACTTAGAATAATGCCCTCAAGGCCCATCTATACTGTTGCAAATGGTAGGAGTTCCTTCTTTTATTGCTGGATAATATTCCACTGAATATATTTACCACATCTTCTTTATCCATTCATCCTTCAGTGGACACTTAAGTTCTATGTCTTGATATTATAAATAATGCAGCAGTGAACATGGGAGTGCAGATATCATACCCAGAAGTGGAATTGCTGGATCATATGATAGTTTTATTTTCATTATTTTGAGGAAACTCTGTACTGTTTCTCATGGCAGCTGCACCAATTTACATTCCCACCAACACTGTACGCTCGAGGTTTCCCTTTTCTCCACATCCTCACCAAAACCTGTTTTCTCCTGTCTTTTTTATTTCTTGTGATGCCCATTGTGACAGGTGTGAAGTGATATCTCCTGTGGTTTTGACTTGCATTTCCCTGATGATTAATGATGCTGAGCCCCTTTCCTGTGAACTGGGAATTTAGACTGTTCTACTGGGAGGTCCGTTGATGATAATCATCAGAACAAATCCCTAAACAATACTTTTAGAAAGACATTTTTTAAAATCACAAGCACACAAGAAAACCAAGGGTATGCTCTTAATGACTTAGAAATTATGCCAAATCCTCAAAACCCAGGTGGCAGGTAAGGATGGAATTAAAGGAGGAAGCTACAGCACAAGGCAAGAAGGTGAGAAGATAGTGCCCGCAGGTGGAGCCCCCTGCTGGTGCTGCCCACCAAGTGCACAGGGCAGGCTTGGGGGCCATCGCTGTGACTGCCTTGGGGTAGCCTTGGGGGACTCATGAGTTGGGATATTTAGGTTTGAAAGGTGTACCGCTGAAAAGGAGGGAGCCCTTTTGACACATCACCTCACAGCCTGCCTCCCTCCCTGCAGTCCCCAGGCCCAAGCAAGCATGAGGAAATCCTGAGGCCTGCCTCCCTCCCTGCAGTCCCCAGGCCCAGGCAAGCATGAGGAAATCCTGAGTGCAGTTTTGACCCCCACCAGGAGACACCAACTACATGAGAAAAAACCAACCCCATGGGAAACAGACATCAAGCTCAACCAACAGACCTGTACTGGTGGACCCCAAGGAGGCAGCCTTCGGGGGAGACAAAGGCCTGAGCAACTGACATTCAAAAAAAGACCCAGGTTGGGCCAGGGAGGCCTGCTCCCTCCACTTTGTATCAGTTATTCCCAATTTTTCCACAGAACATTTCCTGCCCTACCCAGTTGGGTTCCTTTTCTGCGTCCCAGAGTTGGCCTCAGAATGCTTGAATCCTCAGGACCTACAGGCTCTACAATTCTTCATGAATGAGGTCCCCATCGTGTGTCTTTTCCCCTGGGATTTGGTCTGGTTCCAGTCTTTGAGTGTTTTTGTCCTTAAAAACTTTTACTGGTCTCACAGGGTCTCTGAGGTCTGGAAACATATCTGAACCTTCATAAATACCTTCTGAATGAAGTGCACCACTTAGGCACTTAAGGGCACCAACGTGCCTCTTGAGCTCCATCCTTGCCTCCAGAAGGTTCATTCCGCCAGCCTTCACTGTTTTGCAACTGAGCGACTGAACTCATAATTTTCTGGAGGTTCATTTTTAATTATTAAGATTGCTCTTTAGTCTCTAGGTCATGTCCAAGTCTTCTTACAACCCCATGAACTGTAACCTGCCAGGCTGCTTTGTCCATGGAATTTTCCAGGCAAGAATACTAGAGTGGGTTGCCATTTCCTTTTCCAGGGGATCTTCCCAACCCAGGGATCAAACCCACATCTCCTGCATTGTCACACAGATTCTTTACTACTGAGCTACCAGGGAAGCCCAATAAATAAGTAAATAAAAATAAATATTTTAAAAAGCAAAACTTAGTATGATGAACTATCCAGTCATTCCATAGTTCATATCCATTTTAATACATATATCAGTCACAGAAGTAACAGATTTCTAGAAGCACCTACAGCTGGTCCTACAGCTGCACTAATAGGTGGTTCTTCTGGA
>NW_011494889.1:7818873-7820123 GCF_000754665.1 Bison bison bison | reverse complement strand
AGCGTGATGCCCTCCTGAGTCACCTGGGCAAGGCTGGGGGCAGGGGACAGGGGAGGGGGCTGAAGGTTAAGGGCATGGTTTAGGAGGAGAAGAGAACCTCTACTGATTTTTCATTTTCTAATCATTTCTAATGAATCATTCTCAGGTTATGTATAGGCAAATGGATAGCCCAGGCCTAGGCCCTTGGACTAAGTCAGCTATTCACATTAAAATGCTGACTTTCAAGTCTGGCAATGTAAACAAATACTTGTGTTGTCATTTATATTCTTTTTGTTATTGTTGAAACTAATAGCTGGCTCTTTATTTTTATTTTTTGTCAATTTCTTATTAAGTCCTGTGGATGTACATTATGTAAGTTTCAGGTGTACAACATAGTGATTCATAATTTTTAAAGGTTGTATTCCTTTTATAGTTATTACAAAATATTGGCTATAGTCCCTGTGTTGTACAATATGTCCTTGTAGTTTATTTAATTTATAGAGTAGTTTGTACCTCTTAATCCTCAACGCATATGTCCTACCCACTCCCGTCTCCTTACTGGTAACCATGGTTTGTTCTCTGTATTTGTGAGTCTGTTCCTTTTTTTCTATACTCACTCAGTTCAGTTCAGTCACTCAGTCGTGTCCAACTCTTTGTGACCCCATGGACTATAGCATGCTAGGCCTCTTTGTCCATCACCAACTCACAGAATTTACTCAAACTCATGTCCATTGAGTCAGTGATGCCATCCAACCATGTCCTCTGTCGTCCCCTTCTCCTCCCACCTTCAATCTTTCCCAGCATCAGGGTCTTTTCTAATGAGTCAGCTCTTTGCATCAGGTGGCCAAAGTATTGGAGTTTCATCTTCAGCATCAGTCCTTCCAATGAACACCCAGGACTGATCTCCTTTAGGATGGACTGGTTGGCTCTCCTTGCAGTCCAAGGGACTCTCAAGAGTCTTCTCCAACACCACAGTTCAAAATCATCAATTCTTCAGTGCTCAGCTTTCTTTATAGTCCAACTCTCACATCCATACCTGACCACTGGAAAAACCATAGCCTTAACTAGATGGAACTTATACTCACTAGTTTGTTGTATTTTTTAGATTCCACTTATAAGTGATACCATCTGGTGCTTGTCTTTCTCTGTCTGACTTATTGCACTTAACATAACACCTTCAAAGTCCATCCATGTTATCACAAATGACAGAATTTCTTTCTTTTTATGGCTGAGTTGTATTCCATTGTATGATATGCATATGTATATATATA
>NW_011494889.1:7817036-7817572 GCF_000754665.1 Bison bison bison | reverse complement strand
GTTTGTAGTGATGCTTTTTAAGGCCCACTTGACTTCACATTCCAGGATGTCTGGCTCTAGGTCAGTGATCACACCATCGTGATTATCTGGGTCATGAAGATCTTTTTTGTACAGTTCTTCTGTGTATTCTTGCCATCTCTTCTTAATATCTTCTGCTTCTGTTAGGTCCATACCACTTCTGTCCTTTATCAAGCCCATCTTTGCATGAAATGTTCCTTTGGTATCTCTGATTTTCTTGAAGAGATCTCTAATCTTTCCCATTCTGTTGTTTTCCTCTATTTCTTTGCATTGATCATTGAAGAAGGCTTTTTTATCTCTTCTTGCTGTTCTTTGGAACTCTGCATTCAGATGTTTATATCTTTCCTTTTCTCCTTTGCTTTTCACTTCTCTTCTTTTCACAGCTATTTGTAAGGCCTCCCCAGACAGCCATTTTGCTTTTTTGCATTTCTTTTCCACGGGGATGGTCTTGATCCCTGTCTCCTGTACAATGTCATGAACCTCATTCCATAGTTCATCAGGCACTCTATCTATCAGAT
>NW_011494889.1:7809347-7816936 GCF_000754665.1 Bison bison bison | reverse complement strand
TTTTTCACTTCCACTGTATAATCATAAGGGATTTGATTTAGGTCATATCTGAATGGTCTAGTGGTTTTCCCTACTTTCTTCAATTTAAGTCTGAATTTGGCAATAAGGAGTTCATGGTCTGAGCCATAGTCAGCTCCTGGTCTTGTTTTTGCTGACTGTATAGAGCTTCTCCATCTTTGGCTGCAAAGAATATAATCAATCTGATTTTGGTGTTGACCATCTGGTGATGTCCATGTATAGAGTCTTCTCCTGTGTTGTTGGAAGAGGGTGTTTGTTATGACCAGTGCATTTTCTTGGCAAAACTCTATTAGTCTTTGCCCTGCTTCATTCTGTATTCCAAGGCCAAATTTGCCTGTTACTCCAGGTGTTTCCTGACTTCCTACTTTTGCATTCCAGTCCCCTATAATGAAAAGGACATCTTTTTTGGGTGTTAGTTCTAAAAGGTCTTGTAGGTCTTTATAGAACCATTCAACTTCAGCTTCTTCAGCATTACTGGTTGGGGCATAGATTTGGATTACTGTGATATTGAATGGTCTGCCTTGGAAACGAACAGAGATCATTCTGTCATTTTTGAGATTGCATCCAAGTACTGCATTTCGGACTCCTTTGTTGACCATGATGGTTACTCCATTTCTTCTGTGGGATTCCTGCCTGCAGTAGTAGATATAATGGTCATCTGAGTTAAATTCACCCATTCCAGTCCATTTCAGTTCACTGATTCCTAGAATGTTGACATTCACTCTTGCCATCTCTTGTTTGACCACTTCCAATTTGCCTTGATTCATGGACCTGACATTCCAGGTTCCTCTGAAATATTGCTCTTTACAGCATCAGACCTTGCTTCTATCACCAGTCACATCCACAGCTGGGTATTCATTTTGCTTTGGCTCCATCCCTTCATTCTTTCTGGAGTTATTTCTCCACTGATCTCCTGTTGATGGATACTTAGATTGCTTCCATATCTTGGCAATTTTAAATAATGCTGCTCTAAACATTGGGTTCATGTATCTTTTCAAATTATTGTTTTTATTTATTTTTCAGATATATACCCAGGAGTGGAATTGCTTGGTCATATGGCAGCTCTATCTTTAGTTTTTTGAGTAATCTCCATGCTGCTCACCACAGTGGCTATACCAATTTACATTCACACCAACACTGTATGAAGGTTCCCTTTTCTCCACAGCCTCACCAACATTTGCTGTGTTCTTTTTGATGACAGCCATTCTGACTGGTGTGATGTGATATCTTATTCCTGTTTTAATGTCTATGATGATTAACAATGTGGACCCTCTTCTCAAGTGCCTGTTGGCCATCTGTGTGTGTTTGGAAAAATGGCTACACAGGTCTTCTGCCCATTTTTTAAATTACAGTTTTTTTATATTGAGTTGTATAGCTTTTTACATATTTTGGATATTAACCCCTCATTGGTCAGATCACTTGCAAATGTTTTCTCCCATTCAGTAGGTTGTCTTTTTGTTTTGTCGATGTTTTCCTTTGCTGTGCAAAAGCTTTTAAGTTTAGGTCCGATTTGTTTATTTTTGCTTTTACTTCCTTCGGTTTAAGAGACAGATCCCCAAATACATAGCTTTGATTTATGTCAAAGAGTGTTCTGCCCATGTTTTTCTTTAGGGGTTTCATGGTTTCCAGACTTACATTTGGTTTTTAATCCAATTTGAGCTTATTTTTGTATATGACTTTAGAGAATGTCCTAATTTCATTCTTTTACACATGGCTGTCCAGTTTTCACAGCACCACTCATTGAAGAGATGGTCATTTCTCAATTGTATATTCTTGCCTCCTTTGTTGTAGATTAATTTACCATGAGTACATGAGTTTATCTATGGGGTTTTTGTCTTGTTCACTTAGTCTATATCTCTCTTTACGTGTCAGTATCATGCTGCTTTATTATTGTAGCTTTGTAGTGTGGTCTAAAGACAGGGAGTGTGATTCCTCCAGCTTGATTCTTCATTTTCAAGATATTTTTGCTATTTGAGGTCTTTAGTGATTCCATACAGATTTTAAAATGACTTTTTCTAGTTCTGTGTTATTTATATTTATTATCCCACATCTAATTCTAGCCTTTAAACATCTTTCAATGCCTACTTTTTATACCATTCAACTCAGTCACTCCCCTGGAACATTCCAATCTCTTCTACATATAAGAATTCACTGCTGGCACTAGAATTCCTCTATGGCTGAGAACTGTCTTTGCTGAGACGATTACTTAGGTAGAAGATGAGCCCCACTCTTAAGGGCCTGGGTGTTAGGTGGCCTCATGCCATATCAATAATAATAAGGTCACAGCACTGCATGACAGAAAGAGAAGACTACGCCAGGATGAATAGAATAAGGAGGGAGGGAAAGGACAACCCAGTGGCCCCATCAGGGACCCCCAAATCTTCAGCAGTATCTTCTAAACACATCACAGTTTTGTTTAAGTGATTTTATCTTGTGAAAACCAGAGAAGGAGCTGAGTCACTTGTTGGGGTAAATGTGGTCAGGACTGACGCAGCCCAGAGGAAGGCCAGACCTGGAACAGAGGAGGCCAGGGGACCCACACCTGCCCCCACCCCACCTAGTTAGCAGCAACCTCGATGATGTCTTCAGCTTCCACTAGCTTCAGAATTAGGAGTTTTCAGACCATTTCACCTGGACAGCCTCAACAGTCCAGGTGATGTCTGGACTGTATTACATATAATACTGGGAAGTTGGAAACTTGAATATACAATAGGAATCTGGTTATAAAAACAAAGAGAGAGCTAAGTGAGGAAATAATTTACAGACATTAAAAATTATATTTTCAAAGTCCATTTAATCACATGGAAAAGTTCCTGCCCTAATATCGGAAAAGAAAATAATCCAAAATGTCATTGTTGGTATTAGTTTGAGTTTGTGTTTTGTTTTAATAAGTGATCTTTGAAAAAAAGGACTAAAATTTTAACACAGATTGTTCCAGAGTTTGTTGGATGACAAGTGACTTTTCTTTTGTCATTCTCTTTGTTTTATTTCTACATGATTTTCAAACTCTCCATAATGAGCAAAGTAATGTCACAATCAGAAAAAAATCAACATCACTTTTGAAGCGTGGGAGCAGAGTTTGTTTGCATTAAGTGGTTTACTTGGCAGACACAAGAGAGATGAGCGAGAGGAATGCTGCCCTTAAGTGATGCTTGGTCTTGATTTATTTATTTTGGTTTAGGTAGAGACAGCATTTGTTTAGCAGAGATGAGAGGGACCTAGCCGCTTTTAGGAGAGCTTCAGGGTTGTCAGGAAAAAAAACAACAACAACACACACACAGAAAAGAAGACACCACAGTAGTTCCAGGTTTGATCCCTGGGTTAGGAAGAGCCCCTGGAGAAGGAAATGGCAACCCGCTCCAGTATTCTTGCCTGGGAAATCCCATGGACAGAGTAGCCTGGCGGGCTACAGCCCATGGGGTCACAGAGAGTCAAATACGACTTAACGAAAGAGCCTGTATGAACCATTTAGGGAGCCTAAGTTATACTGAATATAATAACCAAGGAAGAAATGATTGGCTGTTCTGTTGCTCTTTAGCTGTGAGACTTTGGGCAAGTCACCAATGCTCTCCAGGCCTGAGTTCCCACCTGTATTATATAAAATAAAGGGATTAGGAAAGGTGATGTCTCAGCCCTTGCCTCTCTGGAGAGCCTGGATTGGCCCTAGACCATACGCCCTAACAGGGCGCATCTTAATTTTAGAGACAGGATCTTGTCGAGTGGCTCTGCGTTCACTTTTCGCGACTTTTCCGAGTTTCCTCCCTCCTGGCATCAGCCTGGTTTGGCCTCCTCCTGCCGATGCGTGTGGCTCGGTGACGACAGCTGAGCTGGGAGCAGAGCCCCATGCCAGCCGCCACCTTCCAAGAGGCTGCGTCCTGCCCGACTGCTTCCTGGGCTGCCCGCTGACCTCGCTCCACAGCTGCCTCCACCGTGCAGTCCTCCCGGAGTCCTCATCATGACCGCAGGTGTGGCCTGCCACCCGCCCTCCCCACCAGGCTCTCAGACGCCTCAGGAGGCGTCAGCTGGCCCTGGCGCCTTTGCCATTGGGAGTCCTGGCACCTGCCCTTCAGAGCGCAGTGCGCAGTCGTGCCCTGAGGCCTTCAAAGCTGCCTCGCCCAGATGAGTCCCACGGGGCGGATAATCTCACCTCTTATAACAAATGGGGAGCTGTGGTGGAGAAACTGCCGTGTCTTCCAAGAGGGAACAAAGACAGCGGATCAGCCAGGGCAGAAGTGAAGCCTCGGCACTCTCCCAGAGCAGCGTAGGCTTTCGTAATCGGTCATGCGTCTTTTACCTTTTGAAACTTTGTCGGATTTATATATAGCCTCCATCTTGTCCCTCCGAACTCGGCAGGGCTCACCATCAGTCACTGGGCTGAACACCTGGAACTCTGTGGGGATTATCATTAGAAGGATGCGAGGCCAGGTGTGGTTTTGGACCGGAGACCTATTGGAAGAGGGAGGATTTCTCACTTTCCAAGTTTGCTCTGCTTAAGTTAAGACAATTAACCTCCTTTCCCCTTCAAACAACTGTTCTCCGCGGCTCTGCACTAGCAAGATGCGAGCCGAAGACACTGTCAAAAGTGGCCTGTGCCCTTCAAAGTCTTCAGATAAAAAGGTAGGTTGGATTGTCCCCAGGGCTTCTTCCTGCCACCACTGCCCTCTTTGCTCCACTAATTTCACCACTGCCTTCTGGACCTTACACCTCCTGAGAACAGGAATTTTCTCTAATGCTTCGGTGGTGAAGAGATTGTAGCCAAGGGGAGTCTGGCCAAAATTAGGCCCCCACATTGGGCCGCACTCACCTCTCAGAGTTTGCCAGGCCTGCCTGCAGGGAGAAAGGACAGATGGCAAGGTTATTCCCACCCACCTGGGGTCTTAGCTCTCTTAACTGATGTAGCTGTCAGCACACTATTCCCCCTCTTGGTCTGCAAAATCTCCCCGGACACACACACACTCAAAAACTCTTGGTAATATTAGTATTTTCAGGAAATCATGCACCTCCTTCTTACATTATGCTGATATTCTATTACATAGCTAGCATGAATTGAATGCTTATTCCATTCTGGGCACTGTGCTGACTGATTTTTATGCCCTACTGACTTCATTTAATCCTCACGCTAATCCTATGAGGAGGTTTGTGGGATGAATCTAAGGCTTGTGAACTGAAGTGAATTATCCATGTCACCCAGCCAGGGAGGGGCAAAACCAGGACTTGAAACCCGGTCTCATCTGACAAGTGAGCTTTTCAGCCATCATCCAAGATCCTCTCCATGACGCAGGGGCTCAACTGCAGGTGTCAAGGCGTTGCTGGTCTGGTGAGGTAGTCCTAGCCAGTCTTGGCACTTCCATCCCCAAGAGGGAAGCTCACCCTCTCCCCTCTCACACAACCTGGCCTTTTCCTGAGCTTACAGACCAGGGCATGAAGATCCACCACTCTCTCAAACACTTCCCAGTTCTGAGGTTTCAGATTATGGGAAATAATTCATCAGAGAAAATTAACTCATCATCTTTCAGAAGTGATCTAACTTAGTCGTTCCCTGGTGGCTCAGATGCTAAAGAATCGGCCTGCAATGCAGGAGACCTGGGTTTGATCCCTGGGTTGGGAAGACCCCCTGGAGAAGGGCATGGCAATCCACTCCAGTATTCTTACCTGGAGAATCCCCATAAACAGAGGAACCTGGCAGGCTACAGTCCATGGGGTCACAAAGAGTTGCACGCAACTCAGCGACTCAGCACAGCACACACAGTCATTTTCAAATTTGGCAGCGCAAGTCACAACTGGGGAAACTTTTAAATCCTGCAGACCAGGCTGTACCCCCACACCAATTAAATCAACTTTAAATTGGAACCAACTAGCATTTTTAATATTTTTTCAAATGAGTGCAAATTTACAAAACAGTTAGAAGGTGCTCTGGACTGAATGTTTGTGTCCCCCCAAATTCATCTGTTGAAATCCTAACCCCCAGTGTGATGGTAATCAGGGGGTGGGACCTTTGGAGTAATTAGGTCATGAGGGTGTAGCCTTCACAAATGGGATTAGTGCCCTTGTAAGAAGAGACATGTGGACTTGTTTCCTCTTTCTGCTCTCTGTGACGTGAGGATTCAGTGACCTGCCAACTGGAAAGCAAGCCTTCACCAAGAACTTGACAGGGCTGGCACCCCGGCCCTGGCCTTCCAGCCTCCAGAACTGTGAGAAATGGATTTCCGTGGATTAATCTGCCCAGTCTGTGGTATCCTGTTATAGCAGCCCCAACTAAGATACAAACACAACACAAAAAATTCCTTCCTGAACCAACTGAGAGTAATTTGCCAAACTCGTGCACCATCTTCCCCAATCATTTTAGTGTCTGTTTCCCACAAACAAAGACATTGTCCTATATAACCTCAGTAGTGAAGTGAAGTGAAGTCGCTCAGTCATGTCCGACTCAATAGAAAACCCTAAATCAGGATATCACTGTTGTTATAGCTCTACTAGTCCTCAGATTTCATTCACATTTCATGAGTTGTCCTAATAACATTCTTTACAGGAAAGGGTCCAATTCAGAATCATGAGTTGCAGCTATTGGTCAGGTGTCTTTAGTCTTGTTCAGTCTGGAAAATTCCTCAGCCTTTCCTTGACTTTCATGACCTTGACGCTTCTGAAGATTATTCTGTAGAATGTCTTTCAGCTTGGGTCTGTCCAACATTTCCTTACGAAGGGATCCGGTTTATTCTTCTTTGACAAGAATGTCACAGAAATGATGCTGTGTTCTCATTGCATCCTTTTGGGTGGTCCACGTTTATTCTCCTGTTACTGATGACACTTACTTTGATCATTTAATTAAGATGGTGTCTGCCAGACTTCTCTGTTGTAAAAGGACTCTTTTTCCTTTTGTAAATTAATTAGCATTTTGTGATGAGAGGCAAGAAGTGAGCTGCATATTGAGAGACTGACTAGCCATCAGTTACTTCTACATCTCCTCAGGTGATTTCAGAGTGCAACCAGCTTGGAGAATCAGTGGCCTAACTTCTTCCTGTGAATAAAGCATCAGCAAAGACATGGGGCCTTTGTGACACGAGTTAATGCTGCTGTTGCTACTGCTGCTAAGTCGCTTCAGTCATGTCCGACTTTGTGTGACCCCATAGATGGCAGCCCACCGGGCTTCCCCGTTCCTGGTATTCTCCAGGCAAGAATACTGGAGTGGGTTGCCATTTCCTTCTCCAATGCAAGAAAGTGAAAAGTGAAAGTGAAGTTGCTCAGTCGTGTCCGACTCCTAGTGACCCCATGGACTGCAGCCTACCAGGCTCCTCCATCCATGGGATTTTTCAGGCAAGTGTACTGGAGTGGGGTGCCATTGAGTTAATGCTAAGAAGAGCCAACTGTATTAGTTAACATTATCATGAGAAACGCTGGACTGGAAGAAAGACAAGCTGGAATCAAGATTGCCGGGAGAAATATCAATAACCTCAGATATGCAGATGACACCACCCTTATGGCAGAAAGTGAAGAGGAACTCAAAAGCCTCTTGATGAAAGTGAAAGTGGAGAGTGAAAAAGTTGGCTTAAAGCTCAACATTCAGAAAACTAAGA